>NC_022035.1:1556810-1567285 GCF_000317375.1 Microtus ochrogaster | reverse complement strand
ATGCACCTATAGTCCAGAGCTAGGAATGGTGGTATGCACCTATAGCCCTATAGTCCAGAGCTAGGAATGGTGGTGTGCACCTATAGTCCAGAGCTGGGAGGGAAGGTAGCAAACACAGGAGGATCCTGAGGCTCGAGCAGGTCTAGTCAAACAGGCCAAGCTCTGGGTTCTATGAGAGATCCTGTCTCAAAAATAGAAGAAGACACCAGACACACATCTCTGGCCTCTATACAACCCGGGTGTGGTAGTCTGAATGTAATTGGCTGCTATAATCTCACAGGAAGTGGCATTTTAGGAGGTGTGGCTTTGTTGGAGTAGGTATGGTCGTATTGAAAGAGGTGTGTCACTGTGGGAGTGGGCTTTGAGGTCTCATATATGCTCAAGCCAGGCCCAGCGTCCCAGTTCACTTGCTGGTGCCTGTGCATCAAAGATGTAGAATCCTCAGCTCCTTCTCCAGCACCATGTCTGCCTGCACACTGCCATGTCCCACCGTGACAACAATGGAAAGAAACTTTGCACTGTGAGCGAGCCATTCCAATTAAATGTTTTTCCTATATACGAGTTGCTGTGGTCATGATGTTTCTTCACGGCACTAGAACGCCTAACTAAGTCACAGGGCAAGAAAGTAAACATTAACACATACGTTCATCACATGTGTGCAAAGGAAGGAAAATCGACCTGAAGGGCTATAACATGGTAGCCCAAGGCAGAGGCCAACATGGGCTACTTAGTAACACCCTGTCTCAAAACAACAACTGGTTAAAATGTTACCTTGAGATGCATAAAAGTTATAATCTGGTTAAAGAAATTGAAACTAACTTTCCCCGCAGTTGTTATGCCACAATCCTTCTAGGGTCACAAATGAAAGTGATTTTTACTTTTAAGGAAATAAGTCATCCCATGTAAAACAAAAACAAAGCAAACAAAAAGAAAAAAATATAACAGTTTACTGAAACTAGACATTTAATATCAAATTGTGTTTTAGGAAACTTTACACACACTTCTTTCTGAAACATGCAAACATACTTCCTTGTCTTCTTAAAGAAAGTAACTGAGGAGTTGAGAGTTATCTTTGAGTCCCTATGACATGCACAAAAACAGATCCAGTCACTAGGAATGAAGATGCATGCAGATGGGAAAGAGGCTTAGGGAATGAGGTACTTGTTGAGCAACCATAAGAACCTGAGTTCAGATCCTCATCACCCAACGCTAAGGCCCTGACCAGTGGCCTGAGCCCATAATTCCAATGATGAGTAGGAAGAAAAGGGCCCAGGATTTGCTGCAAGCTGGTCTACATGAACTGGAAAGTGCCTGACTCAATGGGATCCTGTCTCAAAAAAAAAAAAAAGGAGGGAGGGAGGGATGGAGGGAGGGAGAGAGGGAGGGAGGGAGGGAGGGAGGGAGGGAGGAAGGAAGGAAGGAAGGAAGGAAGGAAGGAAGGAAGGAGCAATAGAGGAAAGGATCTAACACTGACCTCTGACCTCCAGAGGCACAAGCCCAGGGGAGCAGACCTACATATGTTTGTGCACACACACAAACACACACACACACCACAAACAATGAAGATATATGTAAAGATCACTTAAGAATGCACAGCCCAGCATCTCTTCACAGCAAACCTGATCTCTGCTTCATCCTATTCTTGTTTGTCCTTTTTGATTTTTGTAACAGCTTCTAAGCTCCTTAAAGCATGATTAATAAAAACTCAGAAATAAATATTGGAGTTCAACCTGAAGGTCAGAAAAGCAAATCAGCCAGCCACTGGCTCTTACCTCAACCTCTAGGAATCTCAGAATGAGACTGTGACTGAGAGCTGTCTCCTCCTGTTTTATAATTCTCTCTAGGGCTGGGATTAAAGGTGTGCACCACTGGAATTCAAGGCTTGCATTGCCTGGTTTCTGTGGCAATTAACGTGGCTACTGGGATTAAAGGTACCACTGCCTGGTCTGTAAGGCTAACCAGTGGGACTGTTTTACTTTCTGATCTTCAGGCGAGTTTTATTTATCAAAATACAAATGAAATGCCACTACACTCATTCATTTTTTTTAAATCACTTTTTTTTCTCCCTCACTCATCTCTGTGTGTAACTGCCTTGTTACTTCTCAGTTTGAAAAAGATAAATGGGGAGGGGGGGGTGATGTTTCATAGCAACATCAAAGCAAGTCTAACGCCAGTCCCTTTTTCAGGGGGTGAAAAGCAGGCTGTGCGCCTGTGGTCCAGGCACACAGGAGGCTGAGGGAGGAGGACTGCCAGTTTGAGGCCAGCGGAGACGACACAAGGAGACCCATGACACGCTGCCAGTATGTGGTACATCAGCCCTCACATTTTACAGCTTTTTCTGCTTTACTTTTGCATTGTTCCTGTTTAGAGTCCATTTCTTCTAGGAAGGAGAGGAGCTGGGCCAGGTCTATTTTGCCAGAGCTCACACTGTAAAATTTCTAGTTTCCTAACTTTGATATGGGATTCCCCTCTGAACTCTGTGAATATGTTTTATTACCATTGGTTAATAAAGAAGCTGCCTATGGCAGAAAGAGCAAGGCAGGGAAAAGTAAACTGAATGCAGGGAGAAAGAAGGCAGAGTGAGGCAGACGTCATGTAGAAAGATGCCAGAACCTTACCGGTAGGCCACAGTCTTGTGGTAATAAACAGATGAATAGAAATAGGTTAATTCAAGATGTAAGAGCTAGCTAGAAATATGCCTGAGCCATCAGCCAAACAGTGTTGTAATTAATATAGTTTCTGTGTGATTATTCAGATCTGGGCATCTGAGAAACAAAGTACAGTTTCTTTTTACATAATTTAATTTTTAAATTTTCAACCCATAAAATATCTTTCCTAACATTAAAAAAAATCAGATTGCCTCCCATTTTGAACGTTCTTTCATCTAAAATCAATATTGTTATGAGTATCAATATTACGTTATTGCTTTATCTCATATGATGGTGTTTAAGAAAATCCGGTTTGAAGAGAAAAGATAAAGTAAATGAAGACATTTCAAGGAATTCTGAGGGGCTTCTGAGTGACTCTGTCATGGCTGGAGGCCAACAGCCCTAGTTCACTTCACTTGAAAGCTTGATTATCACAGCATCATCTTCAGTTCACAGAACAAACGAAAAAGGAGTATCTGAAGTCAGCGGGGAGGAGTTGAAAGGGAGAGGATCACATATGGATTCAACAGGCTAAGCTCACAGCATTTCAGCTGCACTTACAGGAAAAGTAGTGTGCACACTGTACTAATCTTCCTGAGGTGGAGGCAAGGAGTAGTGGTCTAGCATTGTGGAGACTCCTGTTGTTCATATGTGAAATGTGAAACTTCAATAGTTGAATCCCATTGGTATTGCAAGAGGATTAATTGAGTTACTGCCTATAAGTTACTTGGGATAGGGCATGATATACTGGGAGAATTTAACTAAGAATGGCCATCATGTTTATGGGTCAAGCTTTTTTCTGTACAAATACTGCTAAACCATGGCTGCTGTCTTTTCTTGTCATGGGCTAGTATGTCAGAGGCACCATATCAGGCACTGGTGGTAAAGAAGGACAAACAAAACCGCAGAGATAAAACCTGTCAGTCATTGGAGCAGATCAAGGTGAGGGAAGAAAGAGCATGTTTGTTGTCTACAGTAAAGGCTGGGTGAGCTAGCCTTGCCCATGGTACATCTTATAATCCCTTGGGTGTGAACATATAATATTTGCCTAATTCATGTCTCCATAATTGATTAAATAGTATGCTTAATAATAATCAATGTTGTAACTATCAACCTGACTACATTTGAGAGATGCCTCCAAAAAGTATAAAATACATGTCTGTGTGTGTCTGTGAGGGTGTTCTTAAGGCAGCAAGCACAGCCTGGCTTGAAAGTGAGCTTCACCATCCAACAGGCTGGGGCTGAGCTAACTGGGAGCAGAATAAAAAAACTCACATGACTCAGGCTCCTGGGCAGGCTCAAAACTAACATGGTTGTGGTGGTGCTGGAGACTGAGCCCTGTGGAGCCTCAGATCAGATACAGCAACTTAATAAATTTCCCTTATAATTATGTAAACAATCTATTGGTTTTGTTTCTCTGAAGAGCCCTGTGTCATCTGCTTAACAATATAAATAATTCAGACACTCGGCCTGCTCCATTGACTAAAGTGTTTTACAGTTCACTGGAATGTTGAGCAATAGTTATTTGCAATTTCTTGTGTCTGCCAAAAAAGTTATTTACTAGAATTCTTGGAGCACACAGAAGGAAGGAAAATTCAAAGGGGTAACTTTAATATTATATTTAAAAGAAAACTCTAAACAAGGCCCCTTGACACACTTCTATAACCCTAGCACTCCAGAGGCTGAAGCAAGAAAATTGCTACAAAATTGAGGCCTGTCTGGGCTATGCAGTGAGTTCCCAACCAATGTGGGACACAGAATGAAACTATCTCAAAACCAAAAACAACAAAAAGAATCGAATTTGCACGTGGATGGTCTCACACTGTTCTAGATATTGCCATGATAATGTATCTATCAATATAGATACTCTTAATATGGACAATGCTTTTCCATTTCAAAAGTGTCCATACATGCATAGTTAATTCCCAAAACAAACTGTAAAAAGCATCACAGTCCTTTCCCAGCTAAAGCAGCCCAGGCTGCAAACAGACGCAATAAGTCACACAATTAGGAAGTTCCAGAGTCTAGGGCCAACCCTGGGCCCTTTATCTCCCTAGGCTTCACGGAGAATCATCCTCATTAGAGATTAGTGACTCCGTGGCTTAGCAGTTCTGTACAAGTAAACAAATAATGATATATTTGTCTACAAAATATTTATTTATTCCAGTTTAGAAAAAAATTAACCATCAAATACCTTCTTTAAAACACAGAGGTGAGGGCCAGAGAGGTGGCTCAGTGAGTGAAGTTATTTGCTCAGCCTAAGGGCCCTAAAACTGACATGGTAGAAGAGGACTGACTTCCCCAGGAAGTCACACTTCACACAAGACCTTCACACATGTCACGGTGTGCACATACATACACACACAAAACACCCGATTCTATGTTGTTCATTTCTGCTTTGGAAGGTGCTTGCAGTTGGCTCACCTGACAAAATTCACAGCGTAGACTGCAAATGGGTTTAGTCAAGAAAAATGAGGATCTGAACCATTTCTGATATTCTATCTCATATAATCTAAGTGAGTTTGAAACAAAACCCATAAAAGAAACCATTCAAGTAACCTACATAAAGGAAGACGACAGAGAAAAAACAAAAAAAAAAAAAACTATAAGTTCATCAATAGCTGTGCAAACCAGAGATACACTCTCATAATGACAATGGCACTACCACGGTCAGCACGTATTCTCCTAAACAGACATCTATGAAGTTCCAAATATATTTTACTGGCCAACAAATTGAGGATCAATATCTATAACCTCTGCAATGCATGTCAATTACTATAAACTTCTCCTATACCAAAGTATCTTAAAGTATAGAGAAATGACAGTGGGGACCAGACATTCAGCTTAATATTAGAAGATGAGATTTTCAGTACCAAGAGGAAAAAGAGAGGAAGAGATAAAGAATGAACAGTGACAGCCCCATTTCCCTCGAGGATCAAGGACAAAACGCCGCAGGGATCTGGGGAAGGGTACTAACACTTTTCCTAAAGTACGTTCTACTTTAGGCACCTCACCCTCAAGCCTCCTGCAATCCAACAAACACAGTGTCTCGACACAGACACATACTACCATGTCTGTTTACAGCTGAAGCCTGGACTCTCCTGCTGGGCCAGTGGCTGCAGCTGTCTCAGAAATGATGCTTTCCAACACTGCCTTTCAATTCTGCATTCTTTTAACTCGATCACAGTGCTGATTATATAAAAGTTCTCATCTCTGATTTCTAATTAGAAGAATTATCTCAAGAGACTTGTAAAACATTCTTTCTGTAAGAAACTACACCTGAGTAAATGGGTCACAGGAAGCTTCTGAAATTGAAGCTACATGGAGAAGAGGAGTTAGCCTCCATGTTGGTGGCAGGAGACATCAGGAGAGCTGCACTACAGTCCACATGGAACGGGAAAACACATTATGCAATGTTAAGGAAATCTATAGAAGATAAATTGGACATGCTAGCACATCCGCAGTCTCAATACGGGGAGGCAGAAGCAAGGGTTCAAAAGTTCAAAGTCACTGTCAGTTGCATAGGGATGAAGGTAGTCTCGGCTACATGAACATCATCTTGATAGACAGACACACAGAGACAGAAAGACAGAGAAAGAAAGAGTGAGGAAAAGGAAAAGACACAAAGTCTAAGACTTTGAAATAGAGGATATGGATACTAATTTTCAGGTTTTAAGATGAAATAATTTATATTTGACTATCATGTACTTGGTTCTGGGATGCAGCAATACTATCTATATCCTTCCGCACTGGTTCCATCCATCCTAGAGGGATGCCCAAGGAGCCTTGCTTGCTTAGAAAAGTAATACATGACCCAGTTCTTAGGCAGGATGGGGTTCCAGTCAGGACTTGGAGAGATCTAAACCCTAGTGCTTACAGATGTGCATCAGTATGATGTGGGACACCTCTCTGTATGGTGGGAGTGTGATTTATTACTATTGGTTAATAAATAAGATGCTTTGGCCTATGGCAGGGCAGAATATAGCTAGGCAGAAAATAAAAACAGATACAGGGAGAGAGAAGACAGAGTCAAGGAGCTACCAGCAGCCACTGGAGGAGTAACAGGCCAGAGCATTACCTATGATAAGCCACGGGGCACATGGCAATATACAGATTATTAAAAATGGGTTAATTTAAATGTAAGAGCTAGCTAGTAATAAGCCTGAGCCATTGGCCAAACTTTTATATTATGCCTCAGAGCAGCTATTCGGGAAATGGCAGGCAGGAGAAAAACTTGCAGTTACACAAATGTATCAGGATACAGAAAACAAAGCAGAAAGGGGGGAGGGACATAATACCCAATAAAAAAAGATAAACTAACCCTTATTTATATTAAGAGACTGTTTAAAATGTCCCATAGGCATGCATGATGTGACTTTTCATGGACAGTAACGATTTTAATATTAACTGAAAAAAGCAAGAAGCATAAATACAAAAGAAATTGCAATGTGTTTTTATTTCATACATGTAACACTTCCCAAATAGGTCTAAGAACAGAAGAAACCACTTACCAAAAGCCAAAGAAGCAATTAATAACCAAGGGCAGGTCATTTATTAAATAAACCAGATTTTTCAAATGGTATTTTACTATTTGGAAATATTTTCCACAAGTAGTTTAAAATTCTTATTTGAATTGTTACATTACCTTTTAATACACGTACACAGACACATACACACACACACACACACACACACACACACATTCTCTGTAAACTTCGCGGAAGAGTCTATTAACATCCTTGCAGTGCAAATTATTTCAGACAACTTTGCTCAGGTTTCTCTGTTTATAATTCTGCACCAATAGAACCATCCCACTTAGACCCACTTGGAAAAGATGTGAGAAGGATGCTGTATACTGAAGAGACAAGGGCACAGGGTGAGAACCGCAGCCTACTCTCTGGCTGTCCCGGCCCACCTGAGCCTGACCACCATAAAGCGGCTCTAGGAAAAGGTGGATGGTAAACAAGAAATATTTAGAGATGGAGCTGAGGAAAACCGACTTCAGAGGGGTAAACTAATAGAGTATTTGCATCTCACCAGACCTGCATAGCTACTGATCACCAGCAGGAGCTCAGGGGCAAGAAGGGGAACAGCAACTATTCCAAGCCCAGTGTGTTCTCTGGTAGCCAAACAGCAGCACCTAAACCTAGTTATTGGGGAAATTGCTTTAATTTACACTTGATTACTCAAATGGGCTCTCTCCAGATGGTGAAATTGCTGTTCAAAGAATCTTTCCCAAATATGAACATTCCCTGAAATACTTATTTCATTTTTACCAATATTTAAACAAAATAGAATATTTCAATAGTACAGTTATCCTGGGATGGGCAACACAGTGTAAAACTGATCCCAGCTGATTCGGGATGCCCCAAAAAATAAAATTAAAAAATTAAAATCTAGGCTTTGATTTCTGAAAAGAGCCTGCAAAACTGGTCTGTGTGCCAATATCACCTAGCTCTCTTCAAAGCTGAAGCTGCTTCACCTTAGCTGTGCTTTTCACTCTTCTTAGCCGAAACCGCTACCTACAGAGAAGAAATAATCGCTGCAGCACAGGGCAGCATCCCCAGCCTGCCTCTGAGCCAGGAGAGATGCAGACAGAACTCTGAAATGGGTCCCCAGGAAGAATCCCCCTCACTCTGTTCCAAAACCTACACAACTTACTTTCTGGGGTCACTCCCAAAGTCACAGCAAGCCACAGAATGGAGCAAGGGAGGAGGTTTAGAAGGTAGCCTCCTGGTCTATAGGGATAGTCCTGCGATTCTCTGAAAAAAGAGTATTAGGTAAATACTCCCTATAAGTAAATACTGAATATAAAAGCTTTAGGAAGTTTTCATTTCAGTGTAAACTGCACTAGGCCCCAACAAACCAGACAAAGAATGAAAATGGAGTTACCAGTGCTAACAATCCAAATTTCAGAACCAAAGTAAGTACTCAGACCTGAGAAACCAGGAGAGTGGTAGCAGGCAGATTTCACAAACAGGCCGCCTTCTGCAGCATGGTGACGAGTTCCTATACCTCAGGCTTTGCACAAAGCAGAGGAGAATGACACTGGCCATAAACTACATCTCTGTGTGGGTCGCATGGGGAGCCGGGCTTCAGACGACCAGCGTGCTCTTCCTTGTCTATTTCTGCTCTGTGAGTCTTTCTCTTTCTCTAGTCGGAACTAACAGCACTGTACGGGATGAAATGTTGGCAGATTTGGAAATGGCAAAATAAAGCCAAACCTAGCACTCGAGAGGCAGAGGCAGGCAGATCTATGTGGGTTTGGTTTACAGGTGACTTTCAGGACAGCCAGGGCTACACAACGCCCTGAAACCCTGTCTCAAAATAAAAAACAAAGAAAAAGCATAAAATGTCTTAGTATTTATTATTTTTTGTCAAATATAGTTTCCCAAATGCATTCAACAAAGAACTAAGTTTCAGAGCTAAGGACCAATATCACATACACAACACACATGATCAAGGATCCAAAATCTGTAAGTCCTAAAGTTGAATTATATTGAATGTTTAGTATATAAATATTCTGTCAGAAAGATTGCTTATCAAAAACATTATGCCGAGGCTGGAAAAATGCCCAGTGGTTAGGAGCACTTGCTACTCTTCCAAAGGACCAAGCTTTGCTTCCAGAACCCACACCAGGTAGCTGACAACCTGTAACTGCAATTCCGGGGCAGCTAACACCCTCTGGTCTCCTTGGGCACAGAAACTCACCCAGCCACACACAAACAAATGAATTCAACCATGAATATACATCTAAATAACTGTATCCATTATTCCAGAAACATGAATACTAAGAGGCTAACCTGGGGCTAATGACCAGGTATGACCCACCGTAGCCAGAAAGAACCGACTCTAGACAGCCAGCCTGTGTCTTCACATGGGCAGAGGCGTGCAAGCATCTACACCATTTTCTCTCCCACAATGATAATACAGATTTTGGAAAATTATTTTTAAAAAGCAACCTAGAAAGCTGGAGAAAGAGCTTTAAAAATCATAGATTATAGACTACACACGTTCACAATTCTATAAACTGCTGATTATGGCTATTTTGACATATGTTCTTAACTCCACTGAACCTGTTTAAATTCAAAGGCTAAATCTTTTTTACAAAAGAAAAAAAAAGGAGGTTGTTAAAACATTCTTTTCTATAAACCAGAGAGAACTACCTGGATGCTAAAATCCAGGCTAGATTTCAGCAGTAGCTGAGATGCTCTCAAATCCACGCGCCGTCAGGGATCCTGAAAGATGTCAGCGGAGGAGATCCAGAAGGCCATGGCGCTCTCAGCCAGGATCTGACTTCGCATCGCTAAGAGTGTGCTGCCCTGACTCAATTCTGCCTCTGAGCAGCCGGCGAGCCTGATCCAAGGAAACACATTACTTACTGACTCTGGTCCACTACTCTCCTCTGGGCACAGAACACAGACCCAGCAAAAAGCCAAACTGTTGTCCAACAGAATTCTCCATTCAAATGATTCATGGGCCGTCGCTTAGCTTCCTTGCATTTTATAGAGCTAACACTCTGCTTCTAGTCTTTCATGTAAAATATCGGATAGAAATTCTCAGAGGCTAACATAGTGAACATTCTCAAGAAAAGTTAAATGTACTTCCTTTATATACCTTTGTACCCAAATGGATTGTTACCTCATGGCAGTCAAACAAAACTTATAGTTAAAACTTAAAAACCAGCCGGGCGGTGGTGGCGCACGCCTTTAATCCCAGCACTCGGGAGGCAGAGGCAGGCGGACTCTGTGAGTTCGAGACCAGCCTGGTCTACAGAGCTAGTTCCAGGACAGGCTCCAAAGCCACAGAGAAACCCTGTCTCGAAAA
>NC_022035.1:1526212-1556710 GCF_000317375.1 Microtus ochrogaster | reverse complement strand
AAAAAAAAAAAAAAAAAAAAAAAAAAAAAAAAAAAAAAAAAAAAACACTTAAAAGTTAAAAGCATTAAAAATACTTTTTGCCAGGGTAGGGTGTCACACCCCTGGAGACAGTAAGAAGAAAATGGCAAATCTGAGGCTAGCCCAGGATATAGCCTGCTCTTTCCAGAGGCAGCCTGGGCGGCAGGCAGAGGCAGCCTGGACGGACCATGTACAGGCCCCCACAGTGCTGAAGGCCTTGGTGCTAGGCCTTCTGATGCTGAGGGATAAGTAGCTGGAGTAGGGGCCAAGGAAATGAGCATCGAGCTTTAAACAGTCCACCAAGGCAAATTTTAGCTCTTTTTATCTGTATCATTAAACATGGTCAGCCCCATGCAAGGAATTGTCCAGCAAAAAGGAAAAAGGCCCATTTCTTCTGGGGTAAGGACCACTGAACACAGCCGTCTTCCTATTTCTCGCCACACTGGAGCCGTGTCTCCTCGATCGGAGAAAGGAGGAGAATGCCTCCCACTTCCCCTCTATTCTCATCTCCGCCTGTCTACCCAAACGCACTCATGACTTGAACGCTTTGATGCCTTCATGCTTCACTGGTGTTTCTGCAAATAGTTCAGCATATTTCAACTTCCTGTGGTCGCATTTCTGACTTCTCGGAAGAGAAGGCTCAGCTGAACACTGAGCTATCACAGATAGCGAGCTACTGAGCTAAGCTCCTTTTAAATTTGCACATTTCAAGTAGAATCATGGCAAACTACATGTTTTCTAGTGTACTAATCCATTAGTCTTACAGACTAACATTCTCCTGCATGATGCAGAACACTGTACAAATGACACATACAAAGGGTATGTGTGTAGATAGATATATATATATCATATATATATACTTATATATATATACTTATATATAAGTACATACCAGTGTATACAACAACAAAAATATCAGTGACCGTCCCTGTGTTTATTTTTAGACAAAGTTAACTTTTTACTGGGTTTCTACCCCAGTCACATCTAAAGCCCCACTGTGTTGGTTTCTCTGTTCTATGGATAGGCACTGCAGTCCTGACCACCCTCTTCTCCAGTCACCAAGGAGAACAAACCAGAGTAGATGGGCAAAAGCCCTATACCTTCTCGTGGTAAAGAAGTCATGTGGCCCCGACAGTGTCCAATCTCTTTGTAAATAAATAGCAGCATACAGGAACTCACAAGATGGCAGAGTAGGGAGGCACCTGCCACCAAGCCAGACCACTTGAGTTCAGTCCCTAGAGCCAACAAGCTAGAAGGAGAGAACTGTCTCCCACAGTTGTTCCCTGACCTCCACACACACACACACACACACACACACACACACACACACACCCTGAAGAGCGCAAACAGGAAGTGGAATGAAGCTATCCACCCTCAGATATGGACTTTCTTTGCAAGGTGCCATGTCCTAAAGCTCTGTAACCACCTCCAATGGTTACCTCGCAACAAGGGTTCAGAAACACGAGCCTGTGAAGCTAGCCTGCATTTAAACCCTCACAGGTGAGATTCTTGCAACTCTCGGCTGCTGACCCCGCCCGTTTCGAGCAATCACTATAACAGCACGAGTCTCTTTCCTATTGGTCCAATGTCATACAAAGAAGTCTGGTTCCTGGAAACATGTTACATACTAAAATCATGAAAGTGAAAAGAGACGGCCCACAGCATGTTCTCGGCACAAGAGTCATGCATATGTTCTGTTTGAAGAATCTACTGCAGGAGTTGGAGTGCAGCTTCCTCAAGTGCTCTTCCTCTCTGAGCCCCTGCTGTGTTTGCAGGGCCTGTGTGGGAGTGGCTCTTGTCGAGACTCACCCAAGCTGGGGAGTGCCCCTGGTGGAGTCTCCACTCACCTGGCCTTGTCATCCTCTTCATGTGAGGCATGTGTCGGGTTAGGTATTAGCAAAAATAAAGGTAAATTCAATTTTGTGTGTTATGCTTTTTAATCGAGCCTTTCCACCATAGGGTCAGAAGTAGGTCACAGTGTCTTAATTTGAAAGGGTGGGGGTATCATCATTGCTTTCAAACACATTGGCACTTACCAGATAACAGGGTATTTGGTGTCATTTGGTTACACTGTTCTTTATGTGTCAAAAAGATTGAATTGATATCAATTCCATATCTGGATTCTTTAAAATGAAAGCTGGCTTATGTGGTCTTTATATCTAGAAGCATATTCTAGATTTATAATTTTTAGCTTTTATCATAGAATTCTTAACGTACTACGTAACATTATTATTATTATCAGACTTATCATATTATCGTCACTATGATTATTTTTTAAACAGGTTCTTGTTAGCCCAGGCTGACTTTGACCTTGTTACGTGTAAAGCTGATGAAGGCATTCACCTCCTCATTTTCCTCCATTATTCTGATTTTAGGCACGGGCGGCCACAGCACCTTTGTCAGACTTCCTATTTTGTATTTTAAACTTTTATCTGTTTCTTTGATTCTCTGAAACAGTCCTGCCTAGCCTGGTGATGACGATGCTGTCCAGGCTGAGCCACAGCGTATGGCAGTCCTTCTGAATGACCGAATGCTACAGTGTGGGACTTGGCATACGCCAACATGCTCGGCTTCACCTCACTTTGGTGAGTGATACGTTAAGATGTAAATCTTTGTAAATTTAACAAAGTTCAGGACACTAATTCTTAAAGTTAAATATGTGCCTAACATGAGATTGGGAGAATTTGCAGACCCTGCATTTGTACTTGACTTTCCAGTTAGGCAAGAGAAAGGAGACGGCGGCAGTCAGTACTCCACATCAGGACCTTTCTTAGGGATATACAAACCAGCATGTTGTCTTTTAAAACTGCCTTATCTTGTGTGTGTGTGTGTGTGTGTGTGTGTGTGTGTGTGTGTGTGTGTGTGTGTACGCGTGTCTGCAGATGAGATTTGGTCCTCAGTGTCTTGTTCCTGCTGCCATGCCTTCCCCACCATTGTGGATAGCCAGCACAAAGAAACTTTTCTCAAGTTGCTTCTGGTCATGATACTTATCACAGCCACAGAAAGTAACTAATACAGCATCTGAGACTCACTAAACATGCAGAAAAGTATGGATCTAAACATTTACTGGCAATCAGACTTCTCAGTGTGAGTTAAGATTCATAAAGTTGGATGTTATAGTACATACACGCCATCCACACATAGAAGCCAAACAGGAAGGTGCCGTGTTTAAGCTGCACCTTGGAGCTTTGTCTGAGTACAGACAAAAACTTGGAGGAGAAATTATATTGGCTTACTGCTTGTGGAAACTAACATTCCCATGCCCGTTATAGCTCTAGTGTTATAGAAGGGAGGGCAGATGCTGCTGCGGGTGCGGGGCCTCGGGATCTGCAAAGGAAGGAAGGAAAACTTACGGTTAACAATGAATCCACACACTTCCTCGGTGTGTCCACACCAAGGCTCTGCGTGACAGAGGCAAGCGTGACATGGCTCTCAGGGTCTCTAATGCCCAGCCTGTCAATAACCCCGGGCGCTGCCCCGAGTTTCTATTTTAAGTCCCCATTACAATAGTCCAGTAGTACTACCCTGCTTTCCCAGAAAGACGAGAAAGTTGTCAGGATGCCTGCACCTGCCTTCCCATTCCACATGAGAAGGATTTTCTCTCTGTCCGGTCCATCCGCTCTTTCCGGTCCTTGCCTCTAGTGAACCACAGCATGGCTGTTAAGCCTTTGTAGTTCTTAAAACTCTTTCTAAACTCTTGCCCACCTGTCTTTGTGGGCCACTTCTCAAGTCACCATCCTTAACCTTCATCACTTAGAAGGATCTGGATAACTGGTAAGTGCTGACCAGCAAACTCCAGGCCCTGGGTTCAACTTCCAGATCCACATAAGAGCCATGATTAAAAGCCACTTTTCACCATCTTTTTAACCCGGTTTTCCTTATAGTAGTCTAGACCCCAATCATTAGAAACATTCAGAATGCATCCTGTTCACTTGGGCAACTGCATGCCCACCCAGCCCACAGCTGCCCGTACAGTCCATCTTCTGTACAGCCCGTACGGAATGCTCTATCAGTGTTTTCTCTAAGCCTAGTCAGCCCTGCCCACATTCAAAACTCCCTGAGTAAGTGACAAATTCTCAGAAAAGTATGAGAAATTGCTTAGTCCAGAACAAAGGTGTCTTTCTGGTCTACCTTGCCCTACAGCACATGAGCAAAAAAAAAACAAAAAAAACAAAAAAACAAAAAAAAAAAACAAAACCCAGCCTCCAGATTTCCAAAAGACAACATCTTCTCTCCTCTTTGTGCTCTTCTGCTGTCTCTTTAGCTGCTAGAACCGACAGAACGTTTAAGATAGAGCTTCCCCTCCTCCCAGAGGCTTTCTCTAGCTTGTCTTGGAAGCTGGTGCCCTTGCTCTGCACTCCCAGAAAGCTGAGCCCACCTCCATCAAAGTGCCACTCCCAGTGCATTCGAACTTGGCTCAGGTACCTACCTCTCCCTCAGAGATTTAGCTTCTTGCAAGAGCATGTGCTGGAAGGGTACTGCACAGTGCAGACCCTAGACAAGACAGGGGCCTGTCAGATGAAACAACACGAAATAAGAACACAGAGGGCTAGGGTTAGAAGAACATAGAAGATTGTGTCTACGCTGAACATAACACTGACTTTTAAATTGTTTATTATCATACATTCAAGTAGCCCAGGCTCTAGCAGAATAATCTTAAACTCTTGATCCTTCAGCCTCTGTCACCGAAGTAGCAAAACTGCAAGCATTCACCAACATGCCCATCTCAAGAATGCTGCAAAAATACAACTCCAAAAACGTACATTATCCCAAATAAAGTTACTATATATTCAAAACCAAACATACAGAAACCCTTGGGGTGCTATTAAAAGTCAATTCTACCTAAAGAAAATTTGTATTTAAATAAATTTGCATAAATAAGCAAAGCCATTTCATATTTCATCTTAATAAAAACTGGTATCTGCCAGATAATATAATTCATAAACAGATACACACAAGCAAAACAAGAAAGGAAGGAAGGATTTCAAGGCCTGTTTTTCTCACATAGCTTATTACTATTTACAAACATCAAGAAAAGTCGGGCATGAAGTCCCAGCTCAGTATCTGTAAGCAGGAAGCTCAGGAGTTCAAGGCCAAGTTTGGCTACTTGAGAGACAGTTTCAAGAAAGAAACACAGGGGAGAGAGAAATGTAGGAAGAGACTTGATAAAAGACACCTGTTCTAGATAGGCAGCCTCACACTCAGCAAGTGTTTGAGAATGGGATGCCCAGCCACCAGGGTTTACAGCAAAGCTCTAGAGTCGAAACCACACGCTTCTAAGATCAGTACTATGGGAGTCAAGGCAGAGACAGAACCCAAGAGTGAACCACCTCTCCAATCACCAAAAACAAAAGAAACATCACTGCAGGAAGCATCATAATTTGGTAGCCTTTGGGAGACAGTGCTTTTGTTTTGTTTTCCTGTGACAGTGTCTCACTGCCACAAGCCCGGGATGCCGTCTATCTGTTGATGCTCCTGCATCCACTGCCCGATTTCAATTACAGTCCTTAATTAGATTTCAATTATTTTCATTGTAAGAATATGAATATATTCACACACTTAAGTTATCAAAGTTCTGGCATGTTAGCGGGGGTTCTAAGTGCCTTTAAACTCTCTGAGGTAGCCTCAGTTTTCAGATTCTCTCACAACTAATTACAAGCTTGAGTGATCACTCAGAGCAGAAATAAAGTTAAGGCAAAAAGAATATCCCCCTTCTTCCTCCACTGCCATATCATACACAACTAAACATTAATGGCTATTCCCTTTACTCATAAACTGTCTTTACCTCACAGGGCAATAGACTAAGATTTCCCACATGAAAGATAACACACAAGTTTAGTCAGCTAGGGCCATGGCTAGAAGAGATTGCAGTCTGTAACGGAATCACTCAGCCTCCGTCCTCAGCAGCTAACTTGAAAGATGTTGCCTATAAATAAATCATACAACCAGTATACATGACAAATACTATTAGAATCATTCCAACTTGGCCCCTCCAGTTGGGGAGGGAAGAGATAGCAAATGGAGGGGCAACTAAGACAGAGTGTGTGCCTACTATCATAGATTTGGAGACATACTACAAAACAGTCTGGCCCTAAGAGCATAAAGGAACTTCAGAAAACCACAGGACAAGGCACCATGGCAGCACCTGTTGTGCCAGCATGAAGAAGGGCAGATGGGAGAATCATGCGAGCCCAGGAATTGGAGACTAGCCTCAGTAGTACAGTGAGACTCAAGAATGAAGCACGGGGACTCACGAGTCACCAGGATCTGGTTCTAACATACGATCTTGCACTAGGACACATGGGGAAATTTCTTTCTTTGGCCAGTTTTACCAAGAATAAATGGAACCAATTCCCTCATTAAGACGCATGGAAAAGACATGGTTCTTCCTGGAACAGCTTCAGAGAACATATCACACAACAGACTGATGACTAACTCCATGGTTGAAGCCTAAATGCTTGGTAATGGCCGATGCATTTTATTTTACTTACTTAGATTTTTGAGACAGGATCTCATGCAAGTTCAGGCTGGTTTTTTGTTTGTTTGCTTGTTTTGTTTTTTCTTTAAGATTTATTTATTCATTTATTATATGCACAATATTCCTCCTGCATGTACACCTCCATTGCCAACAAAGGGCACCAGATCTCACTACAAATGGTTGTGAGTCACTATGTGGTTGCTGGGAATTGAACTCAAGACTTCTGGAAGCACAGCCAGTGCTCTTAACTTCTGAGCCATCTCTCAGCCCCTCGGGCTGGTTTCAGGCTCATTATGTAGCCAAGTATGAACTTGAAGTCCTCCTGATCATCCTACCTATACCTCCCAAGTGCTAGGATGATAGATATTTGCCACCATGCCTGACTGTGACAGTGTTTGCATAACTACTATCATAGTTTTGGAGACATACTACAAAACAGTCTGGCCCTAAGAGCATAAAGGAACTTAAGAAAACCACAGAACAAAGCATTGATATCCATTAAACCTGGGCTTTTTCTAATTTGGTTTGCTCTGATTTAGATTATTGCATTAGCAGAGAGGCTCATCAGAGCACAAAATCTTTTCAACTGGAGCTCCCACCAAGGGGCTGTTTTTCTCAGCAGCCCAGGGCCACGTGGTGGGAAAACACCCTCCCTTGCACTTGTTCCCCACCAGGCTAAGATTGGCTTCGTCTGGGTAAGTTCTGAGGTCCAAGTCATTACCTTAGAGGCCCAGGGCATCAAACAATTTTTGGGCTGTTCTGTGGAAGATATGGTCGCACCAGGCACCCAACCTGACCGTCACAAGGACCTGCCTTGTCCTTGTGGGGTTCTTTTTTCAGGGGACATCCTGTTGTATGTATTTCTCACACCCTCTGGTTTTTTTGACCCAAAGTCTATCACAATGGACACACTGCGCTAGGCTATGGGTTCCAGCATAGACTTGCAAAAGGGGTACCTGCAATTCAAACCTAATCTCCAAATGCCCTTGGGCTGCCTTTTACAATTTCTTTTTAAATTGGGGCTATCTGACGCCATATGTCCTTAATGCCTAAATTTTTTTTTTGCCAGCGTGAGAACAAGTAAACAAACCCATATGGCCATGATTTCTGGATGCTGTGCTCCCTCTCCTCCTCCCCATTGCCCTCCCCACTTCACTTCACTGTTTGTTGTTTCTCTGCCTTCCTGGCATGTGAGCTGGTCACACTGGGATTGTCCCTACAACAAAGCCGTTCCGCACTCTTCCCACTCTAAAACCAGATACGTGTTCCATCCTTACGTTTCTGCTCTCCCTTACAGCAGCTGCTGATCTGGCCCTCGATGGGACCACCTGCGTACTTGCCTGGCTTCAGCAGCCTACTGCAAAACGTTTAAATTGGTCAGATGACGCAGGTTCCTAAAAAAAGTTTTGTTGGTCTGTCTGTTAACATACATACATGTATACATAATGTAGCCATAGCATGTTTGTTTTATGTCCGTGTGCTTGTTTTAAGATCTGTAAAACTAGTAACACAACTCTGGAAAATACAAACACATGGATAGCCGCCATTTTTGGTTGAGGTCAAAGTAAAAAACTTAATGCCATCTTTGGTAAGAGCACCCACGTGTGCTGGCCCTACCAAGGAAACATTCTGCCTCCAATACACTTTGGCTTACTAAAATATTCCTTCTAATCTTGCCTTTACTGACATTGATAAGCTGTAACTGACTGGGTAAACTATATGTCCAAATTTAACTTATATGTCTAAATTAAATATACCTAGCAGGTAATGGTGCCCTGATTCTCAAGTGCCTTTACAGATCTAATAGTATGGCATTTAACAAAAGAGCTTCTTATGACAGAGAGACATGCCAGTTCCTAAAACATCCTTTAGATTCTCCAAGAAGATGCATGGTTGAA
This sequence comes from Microtus ochrogaster, assembly GCF_000317375.1. Classification (NCBI taxonomy): domain Eukaryota; kingdom Metazoa; phylum Chordata; class Mammalia; order Rodentia; family Cricetidae; genus Microtus; species Microtus ochrogaster. The sequence goes on along the minus strand of NC_022035.1, from coordinate 1,548,316 downwards.
AAAAAAAAAAAAAAAACCTTCTTCCTGGAGGCTTGCCTTTGGGTATGGCAAAGTCACCGACACAGCAAAAAAGCTACCTTCTATCTCATCAGCTTTCTGAACACTACACCAGGGGATCAATAGTCTCATCGTGCCAAAACAGGTAGACTGAACCCCACCACTACAGGAAAATGTTCGGACCTTCTGGACCTGCATCAAAGACTCTATGGGGACACTGGGATTGCCTGAGTAACTAAAAACACTGTCTCACTTCTGCTCATCTACTTCTCCCTCTCAGATCTGTCTGATGGCCTTTGATAACTTAAGGTACTGGTAGTTTATTACTTCATTTGTTAAGTTTCCTGCTAAAAATACAAACAGGTGTGCCTCTTTCACAGGCTTCATAGTCAAGAATTAACAGGTTTTAGATGTATTTTCAGAGGTCCAGAGTTTTCAATTTCTTTTGTCTTCTAAAATGTTCATGCCTTTTTTAACTGAAAGCAATAGCCTTTTGTGATGACACCAAGATGTAAATCTGTTCCAGCTGTCTTACAGATACCTACAGGCTCCTGGGAAAAGTTCTACTGCTGCATCAAGAAATCTGGTCTACTGGAAACTAACGGTCTCCAGAGCCTATTTTGACCCCACCCATTTTCAAGCTTATTTTACAGGTCATTCCTTTCTGGGTAAAGACCAACTTAGAGAGGGCTCCTCCTGATAACTCCAGCACCTGCACCAGCTCCTGGGACTTCACCATTGGTACCACCACCTCTCCAGGCTCAAATGGGCATCTACCCAACAACTGAAATCTGGTTTTAAAGGACATATCTGCTCTCATCTCATTCATTCACCCTTGCCTCTCTTTTACAACCAGGGCACTTCTCCATCCCATTCTTTCTGGCAGTCAATCACCCTTCCCACGGCTAGCCCCCATTCATAGAGTAGATACTAACAATCTATTTTTTTTCTCCTAGCCACCAGCCTTCTCATCTCCCTCAAGGAACAGATGCCTGAGGACTCTGGATGCCTCTCCACCCACATCTCCCACTGAGTGTGAGCCCAACAACTCCCAACTATCCCCTCCCCCACATTGTCTCCGGCCTGCAGGAAGTAGCCACACTTGAGCCTGTGCCCATGTACCCATAGAGTCTGGAATGTTTGGTTGGAAGTTTACCCCAGCCACTGGCATCCATATACCCAAAGAGTCCAGAATGTTTGGGTTCAGATTTTTTTTGAAATCCATATATTCAAAGAGTCTGGAATGTTTGGGTGAAGTTTCATCCCAAGCCCTCTCTCCCCAGGGAGTTGCCTCAGTTCAGACTCACCTCCAAGGAAGCCCACCAAAGGATGACCCCTCCTCAGAGATGATCAAGGCCACTCCCAAGGGGTGTTTAAATTGTACCCCAGAGAATAAACATGTGGTTTTCCAGTCCTCCTTCCCCATCTCCTCTCTGGGGGGGGGGGGGGGGGGTACACCCAGGAGCATTGGTATCCATTAAACCTGGGCTTTTTCTAATTTGATTTGATTTGGTCTGATTTGGATTACTGCACTGGCAAAGAGGTTTATCAGGGTGCAAAAACTTTTCAGTTGCATCTCTTAGTGTTGCCTCTCCCTGAAGTAAATAAAGGTCCTTGCCATTTTATATATGTATATAGAATCAGCCAAGAATCACTACCACAAACTCAGAATTCCATAGAATACTGAGAGATGTTTCTGGTCATGTTAGGAAAGGTTAAAAACACCTAATGAATAATAAAACTCCTGATTACACAGTAAGATGATTTAATTAGGACTCATGAAATGCCAGATTACTTCGAAGTCTAATATCAGAATAATCAGTTAATCTAATTAGACCAGAAGCAATACTTTAAATTTGTAATTTCACAGCTCTGCTACAGAACAAATGTGTGTTTCTCATCATCTGTATGCAATACTGTTTACTAAAACTTTTCAAAGGTGGAAGCAGTCCAATACATGAGAGGAAGTAGCTCTCTGACTCTCTGACTAGGACTAAAAATATTATATACTACAGTCCGCTCACACATCAAACCATCTCCTCTCAGCCAATGCTTTGTTAGGAACAGCAGGAAGCTATCTATTGGCTGGTGTTATAGGACAGGAAACATGGTCAAAAGGACTCTGGGGAGGCTTAGACTTCAAAATCCTATTTTCAACTGATTGTGCGTTCTTTTCCACTGGCGCTATGTAACCAAGACACTCAAGTTTACCTCTGCATTCGCCTTTCCAGGCAGGAAGCTCACCGAGCTCAGTAACCGAGCAGATCAACAGGAACTCACACTGGTAGGCTTTCACCAGACAAATACTTGTTATCTTTAGTTAGGGTTGAGGTTTACCGCATTTCAAATCTAGTATATCTTATTTACAAAATAATACTTTAAACGACACATCAGAATACCTTAAAGCAATAGCTGATCTCAAGGGAAACATCTAATGCCCACAGAAAAGGTATAGTCATCACTTAAAACATCCTAGAAACTTTCTCCCCACACCTGAAAAGCTGAGCCACAAACATGAGATCAATTTAATCAAATATTACATATTATGAACTTGTACTGAGGATATAGCTGAATAATAGAGAACTTGCCTAGCTCAGGCCGTGAGTCCACCCTTAGTCCCAACATCAAACTAGCTTAACCGATTTAGCTGGATGTGGTAACCCACACGTGAAACCTCAGCACTCAGTAATCATTTCCCAGAGAGAAATTAAAACCTCAGATGTTGTGTCTTTCCCCGTTGCCCTCCACTGTAGAAAGAGCTAAATACAGTTTGAGGCAGGAGGATTGTGAGTGTGAGCGCAATCTGGGGATTGCCATAAGGGTACCAATTGTCTTACTACCTTCAACCTTCAAAATTATTTTCTGTGGTATGTCCTTCAAAGAAAATTACACTAAAATTAACTATCAAGTTTTTTTTTTTTTTTAGTGTTTCTGGTTGGCAAGATGGCTCAGTGTGTAAAGGTGCACAATGCCAAACCTGTCTGAGTTTGATTTCTGAAACCTGTAGAGTAGGGAAGAACTCCCACATGTCCTCTGAGCTTCATAAGAACCACAGTGTGTGCGCACACACACACACACACACACGCACACACATGCGCACACACATGCACACACACACGCACACACACACGCACAGAATAATACATATAAACATAATAAAACAATAAAATTAAAATAATAAAAATTGTCAAATTATTTTCATCAACTTCTTTAAAATGTTATTGCTGCTCAAATTGCATCTGCCTAGCATCATTTTCTATTAAATAAGTTTTCTGTTCAGGAGTGTGTGTGTGTGGTGTGCGTGTGTGTGTGTGTATGTGTGTGTGTGTGTGTGTGTCTGTGTCTGGTTCTTTCCTGTCACACCTACAGGCTCAAATGATAAGCTCTGTCTCCTGCTGAGCCATCCCACCGTATTCTATTTATCTGACTTTTAGAGAGAATACAGGTAGTCTAAGTCATCCTAAAACTCTTTATATAGTCAAGGACGACCTTGAGCATATGATCTTCCTGCTCTTCTACCACCAGAGTGCTGGGGATTACTGGCCTGAACCGCAGGTTTATGACTGAACCCAGGGGTCACACATGCCAGACAAGTGCTCTCTCAACTGAGTGATATCCCTGGTCCTTGTAGGAGGCAGCATACACTCATTAGTGAAAGTCAGGTAATTCTGGAAGAGCACAAGCAATTTTTAAGCATCACCTTTACTCTTCCTGTCCAACTTTATTCTCTCCAACAAGATACCAGAATTAAGATTTTGATCTACATGATCTACAGTCTTTGATTTAGATACATTTTTTTCAAGAATAAAATTATTTTAAAAATACAAATTAAGTATGTAACTATCCTACTTGTTAGGATTCCTCAATCTGAAGTCATCTTAGAAAACATGGAGAGATGGTTCAGAAATTAAGAGCCCTTACTGATTTTGCAGAGGACCTGTGTTTGATTCTCGGCACCCACCAAGAGGCTTACAACTGTTTACAACGCCAATACCAGGGGATCTGCTACCCTCTTCTGGCCTCTGTGGGCACAAGACATGCCTATGATGCACCGATGTATACTCAGAGGCACACACACATAGAATAAATATCCTATAAAGATCATCAGCTACACAACATAACACATTATGCAGCCATCATGACAAATTCAACCATTCCTGTTTCTGGAAATGTAAGTTATTTTTACTTTCTACTAACACAAATAGCATTACAATGTAACCCTTGCAAACAACCACTGGCCCAGAAGGCAGTGAGCACAGAGAGCTCATGAAAAAGGCCTTATAGAGTCACTGCAGCCATGCGGGTAAGGTTGATCCATGAGAAAAACACCTACATAGGGGATATGACTCAGCAGGAAGGTAGTTGCCTAGTCTGACTAAGACGTGGGGAGCCATACTAGGCACCTGAAAAAGTAAATAAAGCAGGCCTCCAAACAAAAGAAAGCTTGCTCCTGCACCAGTAAGTGAGCACAAGATAAGCGGTAGTTTTAGCTACCTGCAGAAAACTTCTAAAATAATAGCTGATGGTACAAACATTCTGGAAAAAGTACTCTGATGAAACGTAATGATAACACAGCCTTTCTGAAAAATAATGCATCAGAATATAGCAAAGGATTTTTGTTTGTTCTGTGGTTGAGGTTTCAATAGGTTTGTAGCCCTGGCTGTCCTCAAACCTGCTCTACTGACCAGGCTGATCTCAAACTCTGCCCCCCGAGTGCTGGGATTAAAGGTGTGCACCACCACTGCCCAGGTATAAATCTTTTTTGTTGTTATTTTTTCAAAAAAAGATTTCTCCATGTAGCCCTAGCTGTTCTGAAGTTCACTCTGTGAAACCGACCTCAAACTCATAGGTATCAAGAGCTTTAATATAATTTGTTAAAAATTTTATTTTTTGAAATTTATCCTAAATATTTTTAAATTGTAGATGCTACACATATATATGTGTGATACATATATATATATATATATATATATATATATATATATATATATAAAAATGATGTTGGTTCATTTTAAACATTAACTTAGTGTTAAACACTGATACTTAGAATCAGTGAGGACTTGACTCTTATTAATATTGCAGTGGGTTGTGCATACCCTGAAAAATTTCACATGTAGGGATTATAACTACAATTAGATGGAGCTGTTCAAAGGTATTAATGCTTTCCCATGGGCCTGCATTATTGGGAGCACCTGTTGTCGTGACAGTGACTGTAGTGGTGCGTTTTGCCCTATGGAATGTGTTCAAGTACCCTTCACCTTGGTCATGTTATGTGACCCTTGACAAATGCCACTGTAACGGCGTAAATGAATGCAGACAGATTGTAAAAATATATACAGCTTTAATGGGGAAATAGACTTACAGAACCACCGTTCCCACGGAGACCAGGAAAGCAGAAGGGGCGCACAGGCTCCCGCTCACCCGATTTATAAGTAAACATTTGCAGGAGGCAGACACGCCCCCTAAGGGGCTGGACTTATCTCTACATGCCACCACTATGCTCTCAGATTTTCCAGTCTGTAGACTCATGAACTAAATGAACTCACTCTGCTAGAGCAACATAAACGGGCAATTATCATTCTTCAATTCTACTTGTCCAATTTGTTAACATCTGAATGTAAAAGATTCTCACTCCCCTCTCTTGTCTAGGACCCTGTTGTGAATACTTGATCCTGAGCCTCCTACTTTGAAGGCTGTGGAGCATTTAGGAGGTAGAGCCTGACTGGTAGAAGTATCAGGTTAGTCCTTTGAAGGTGAAGCCTTTGTCTAGTTCCAGCTGAGCACTCTGCCTACAAGTCTGCCACCACTGAGGAGTCCCTCACCATTCAGGCCACTACCAAGCACTGCACAGATCCTGTCCCCATGCCCTCCCACCATGATGGACTCTACCCCCTGAAACCATGAGCCGAGTAAACCCCTCTTAAACTGCTTCTGACAGGCACTCGTCCTAGCAGTGAAGAGGTAACTAACATACTACTTCATCATCATATTATTTTCATGACTAGTCTAGACTTAACCTTTGTTTTTTTGAGACAGAGTGTGACTACATAGCACAGACTAGCCTCCTCCTTTCAATCCTTCTGCCTTCCTGCCTCAGCGTCCTGAGTGTTATCTGCCACCTGCCAGCTTCAGCCTTTCCTTGTTGTTGTTATCAGTGATGATGATGATGATGCTCCTGATGTTTTTGTTTGAGACAGGGTTTCACATAGTACGCTAACCTAATTGCGTAGCTGAAGATGACTTTAAATACCTAATCCTCTTGCTAGAAGCAGAGTAGAACCTCCCAAATTCTAGGATTAACAGGCATGTGTTAAAGTGTCAAGCAGAAGTCTTATTTTGTAAGACCTATTTGCATGTATTTAAAGGGTCACAGCTCAATGTTAATTTTTCTAAGAGAAAATGGATGCTTTCTTCATGGGAACGGTACACATTCCTGTGTGAATGTCTACTATTGATATAAGCATGGCCATGTCAAGAACACAATGAGACCCATAAGAAAGTCAAGGAGTTACCCTGCCCAAGTACAGATGTGGACAATGTATATGCAAACTTCCACGACTCTGTAGTGAGGAGCAGTGGGCTGCTTCCCGCCACCCCGCTAGTTTACCCAAAATAATTACATGGAAACTGTATTCTTTTGAACACTGCTTGGCCCATTAGTTTCAGCCTCTTATTGGCTAATTCCCACATCTTACTTTAACCCATATTTAATAATCTGTGTAGCACCACGAGGTGTGGCTTACCAGGGAAAATCTTAACCTGCGTCTGTGTCAGGTGGGAGAATCATGGCAACTGCCTGACTCAGCTTCTTTCTCCCAGCATTCTGTTCTGTCTACTCCACCTATCTAAGCTGCTGTCCTATCAAAGGGGCCAAGGCAGTTTCTTTATTAACCAATAAACATATGACCCTCCTCCATCACGACTCCAACCTGAGACTGCTCCCCTACAGAGGCCTCTACGAGATTAGTGATCCACCCTCTTGTTCCCCTTCTGCTCCTGCTATGTAAAATACTGGGTTTCAGGATCACTGCAGGTACACCTCTACCAGACAGCAGGGTCCACCTGACCCCAGATTTCTATCTGTGTGCTTTCATTCAATCAGCCCAGTCAGGTCAGTCCCAAAGCTGGGAAGATCACAGCAGCATGATCCATACAACTTCATGCATAATTTATCCTCCGTTCATGCACAGACATGTAGGGTTAGTTCTAACATTACAAATACACCTTGTAAAATCCCAGTGACAGACGAAATAAGCAAACAAAACTTTCTCCTGGGATATAAGATTTTTGAGTACCTTTACACATGAGCTGTTTCATTTCTTCATACAGACTGCTGCTTTGTGAAAAAGAAACAGCTACTTATGCTGAAGACTTAGAAACTGTGCAAAAAATTACCAATACTTCAATCATGCTGAGCTATGCTATGAAGCTATTTCCAGAACAAAGGTGAGTGGAAGCAATTAATATGTCAGCAACTAGATAACCAAAAACTCTTTCTTTCTTCTTAGTTCTTCAGCAGGGGTTTAATATATAGTCAACCCATACTTTCAAAATCCACACTGCTCTCAAATCCTTTCTATCGAAATGACCTCCTCCAATTTAGTATTTTAACCACTCTTAAGATTTTAGTAGAAGTCATGGTGCAAATGGGATTCAGAAGCAATATAATATAAGCTATTCATTTTAACAGTTTAACAAAGGATACCCTTAAATTTTCTCTTTCAAATGTCACAAATATATCTGATTATTGTCCACTATAGGTACACTTACGATACAACCAAAGAACTACAAAAGTCTATTATAAGCAATGATCTTATTAAAACCCACAAATTACATAATTTCGATTACATGTGAGCAATCCAAAGCCTCAGGAGGCAGGTTTGTCCACGACTAGAGACTACCAGGTTATTTCTTAGAGCCATTTCCATGGCTGTAATTTAATAATGAAGTACAGAAATGAGATGCCTTCCTGCAGCAGGGGAAACCGACAATGACAGTGCTTAAGCAAAGACGGGCACTTGCCCATAAAGAGTCCAACCAGTATAAAGGATATTGGAAGCAACAATGAGCACACTAGGGAAGAAACAACCATCCTATCATTAGGAAAACAGTTCCTTCTTCCACGGGGGAAAAATGCATAATAACAGAAATCAATATCAGCATAAGTGGGCCTATTGGAAACTCTGTGCTGAGTTACACACTCCTGTTCCAACAGCAGCCCCTTAGAGCACTAACAGGACTGCAAACTGAGAGCTGGTGCCCAAATTTAATCCCAGAAACTATGGGGCAGAGGTAGAAGGATCTGTAAGGTGGAGGCAGACCTGGTCAACCTCTGGAGTTCCAAGCTAGATGATGCAATGGAGCAGCAACTCGCTTTGAAATACCTCTCCCTAAAAAGAGAAGGGCGTTGTCCTAAGAAGGGAGCTACCCCAGCCATGCTCTGCCATATGATCATACATTTCCCCATTCACTGTAATACCCAACATCCATCTTCGGAAGCCTCCTTCCCCTTGGAGTTGCCTTGGTCCAGACTCCGCCTCTGGGAAAGTCCACCAAGCGCTGACCCCTCCCCAGGGCGTGTGAGGTCCACGCCCACAGGCTTTTTAGGCTGCCGCCCAGAAAAGGAACACATGGCCTCTGAGTTTTGCGTGGCCTTCCCTGCCCTCTTCCCCTCGTCATGGTTCCTGGCCCCCAGGGAGCGCTGCATTAAACATGGGCATCTTTTATTCAGTCTAATTCGGTATGATTGGAATTATTTGCATCGGCGGAGAGGCTCGTCTTAAGAAACATACCTAACATATGGAGGTTTCCACCAAGGCGGTCTGTTTTACCCACAGACCCGGCGCCGCATGCTGGATGACACCACTCTCCACCAGACTAAGATTGGCTTCGACTTGGGACTTCCCCTTTTGAAATACATGGCTGGTGGGGTCCCAGGAGAGCCCATTTGCACATCTTTACTTTTGTCAGTTTGGGGGCTTTCCGATGAAGTCACAGCCATGCTGAAAGCTTGACCCAAATGGCTAAGTCAGGCTTAGTTGTGATTAGACTTGGGAGTTTGAAGATATCCGCCACTCAATTCTCATGCACCCCATTTTTGACTCAAGAGCACTGTCTGATGCATGCCTTGTGACCTCAAACACCCTTGGCCAACCTTTACAAAAATCCTTTTAAATTGGGGCTATCTAACATCTAACATAAACAAGGCTCTCAAAGCCCACAATTTGACTAACCGCATGCTCCAGTTCCCTCCCCATCTCCCCTCCCTACTTCTCAACTACTCTCTAGGTATTTGCTGTTTGTCTCACTCTGGGGTTCTAAAACAAATCTGCCTCCCCCGTCCTTCTATTCTCCTGGCTTCTACCACCTAACTATGCCAGGATTTTAAGTTGGTCAGTTGACACAGGTTTCTAGAAGTGTTTGTTTGTCTGTCTGTTAGAATATTGTGGCTACAGTATGTCGCTTTTTGGTTATGTTCTCATAGTATGCTCGATTTATGTTTCTGTGTGCATGTGTGCTAGTTTTAAGATCAGTAAAATTTATAATTCCGACTAAAACAGCACCAAAGAAAAGAACATGGGTAACCTCCTTTTTGACCTCTCTGCCATCTTAGGTAAGAGTGCCCACATGTGCTAGTATTCTTTGACTGATTAAAATATTCCTTTTAATCTTCTTACATTTACTAGCATTGGTAAACTGTAACTAACTGGATAAAATACAAGTCTAAATTTAGCTTATATGCCCAGTTTAAATAACAGGTAATGGTACCCAATTCTCCAGTGCCTGTACAGATCTTAGGGTACAGCATTTAACAAAAGAGCTTCTAACATAGAGACATGCCAGCTTCCCCAGCACCCTTTAGCTCCTCCGAGAAGATAATGTGGTTGCAAAGGACCTTCTGCCTCCAGGCTTGCCTTTGGGTTTGACAAAGCCACCCACACAGCAAAAAGCAGCCTTGCACCTCCTCAGCTTCCTGGATGCTCCTGGGGAATCGATCTTCTCATCCTCTGAGACTGGTAGACTAAATCTTCCCCCACAGGAAAATGTCTGGGCCTCTTGTACTCATCAGCTAATGGCAAGCAGTGCTGACGTGGGAGCCCCCTCTGTGTGCTGTGATCACCATTAATGAATAAAGAAACTGCCTTGGCCTGTTGATAGGGCAGAGCATAGGTAGGCAGGGAAAGTTAGGCTATATGCTGGGAGGAAGAAGAGCAGAGTCGGGGAGAGATGCCATGGATCTGCCACCAGAGTAAGACATGAGGAAACCGTGCCAGTGAGCCACTGCCAGTGGCGATACACAGACTAATGGAGATGGGTTAAATAAAGATATAAGAGTTAGCCAATAAGAAGCTAGAGCTAATGGGCCAAGCAGTGTTTTAATTAATATAGTTTCTGTGTGATTATTCGGGGTCAAAGCTAGCCGGGTGGCCAGGAACGAACAAGCAGCCACCTCCAGCAACACACTGTCTCTAGGCTGATGTTCTCCAAGGACTGGGAAGAGACTGGGATTGCCTGCGTAGCTAAAAAAGCTGACTTATTTTTGCTCATTTAGCCCTCCCAGATCTGTCTAATGGTTTTTGATGACTTAAGGTACTGGTAGCTCATTACTTTATCAAGTTTCCTGCTTAAAATACAAAGAGATGGGCCTCTTTCACAGGCTTCATAGTTAAAAATCCAGAGTTCCCAACTCGCTTTAATTGTCTGTCTAATGGCATTTGATGACTTAAGGTAAAATACAGAGAAGTGTGCCTCTTTAACATGCCTCGTAGTCCAGGACTAATAGGTTTCAGGTGTATCTTAAAAATCCAGAGTTCCCAATTCCCTTTAATTGTCTTTTAAAATGTTCATACCTTTTAACCTAAAGCAATCGCCTTTTTGCTATGACACCAAGGTGTAAATCTGTTCCAGTTCTCTTACAGATACCTACAGGTTCCTGAAAAAAATTCTGCTGCTGTATCAAAAATCAGGTCTGTTTTAAAAAAAACAAAAAACGAACAGTCTTCAGAGCCTGTTTTAACCTCTCCCATTTTCAAGAATATTTTACAGGTCACTCCTATTGTCTGGGCCAAGAACAACTCACAAAGCACTCTCCAGACAATGCCAACACCTGCACCAGCTCCTGGGCCTTCACCATTGGTACCAACTCTCCTGGATCAAGGACACCTACCAACTAAAATCTGGTTGTATCTGCTATTGTGTCCCAATTATAACCTGAGCCTCCCCTGTACAGCCAGAGTGCTTCTCTGTCCCATTCTTTGTGGCCGTTAATGACTTCCCCATTTTATAGGACCAACAGTAACAATGTTTTTTTTTTTTCCTAGTCACCTGCCTTCTCTCTCTCAAAAAGCCACTGCCTGGGGACTCCAGGATGACAGTGAACCAGATGCTGCTCCAGCCCCACCTCTCACTGAGTGTGAGCCCACCAACTCCTAGCTCTCCCCTCGCCCACATCGCCCCATGCCCACAGGAAGTAGCCAGACTTGAGCCAATGCCCTTTTATTCAAAGAGAGCCTAAAATGCTGGTCACAAGCATCACCTCAGCTCCCTGTCACCATTATACAAAGAGTCTGGAAAGTAAGTTACACTCAGCATCCATCTTTGGAAGTCCTTCCCCCTGGGAGTTGCCTTGGTCTGAACTCCACCTCCAAGAAAGCCTGACAAGGGCTGACCTCTCCCGAGGGAGGGTCAGGACTATTTAGGCTGATGAACAAAAAAAGAACACGTGGTCTCCTCCCTTTCTCTCCATGTTCTCCTGGCCCGCCGGGAGCGCTGCATTAAACATGGGCACCTTTTATTTACTCTAATTTGGTCTGCTTGGAATTATTTGCGTCGTCGGAGAGGCTCATCTTAAGAAATATACCTAACATTCACCTTGCATTCTGCTCTTTCTCGCTGGACAGAACAACTACAAGGTGAGCTGACAGCATTGGTCTTCCTCCCTCGAGCCTGCCATCCTCTCTACTGGACAAGTCACATGTATAGCGGCTCCAACATTCTCTGAAAAAGCATTCTCCAGACTCCATGTACGTGATCTGTCCAGGAGAGGCAAAAGCCATGAAGACAGGAATATATTACTGTTTGCCAAGGAAAAGAAATCGGCAATGATTAACAGCAGGCCTAAAGTTGTTTCGCTGGGTGATGGAAACATTTTAGAATTATATATTAGTGATGGTTGTACAACACTGTAAAAAACTGAATTGTATACTCGGAATGGTGAATTTTTAAGCTGTTTGAATTTCATTTCAACAACAACAAAAAAATGCCAATCAACATTGAATACACAAAAACAAGTGCACGGATACCTAGTATGTCCTTCCTTTTAACGTCCTTTTTACCCTCCAAAAAATAAATTCCCCGTAAGAAGAATTATTCAAGCAGAAGCTGAGAGATCATCTGTGAGCAGATGCGAATGATGCTTCCTTGGAGTGACTGGGAACTTACAGGACTGTGAGTACTTTCAGCTCTGAGCTTCTGTGTTAACAATGTGACAAGATTAACTCTGGGGAACATCTACAACGTGACCAGGAAGAAAACTATGAGGCAGCACAAAAGCATTGAATTGTTTTCTGAGTCTAGGATAGCAAGGTTTGTTCAGAATTTAATTGGCTTTCTAAACAAATCCCTAAGCTACCGTTTTATGTGTGGTAATGAAGATGCAGATAAGATTTGGATCAAATTACTTTATATGAGCAGGCAGCTGGGCTAATGAGGTAAGCTATGGATGAACATTAACAGTTAATTTCCCCCTAAATTTGGCATTTTACTTTTAAAGCCCATGAATCCATCCAGTAACCAGTGTTCATGTGAGGAAGTTTAGAGCAAAGACAAAATAGTTATATTCGGAAAAATCCAAACTCTGTTGTGAAATGCGAGAAAACATCAAACATAATTTGCTATAGGAAAAAAAAATCTCTTTTTAAACAAATGATAATTGCTCAGTGAACAAGAACAAAGAGTACAACATAATGATCTTGAATTTTAGGCAAGGGACTTATTTTTACATATATTATTTGATTCTGCATATTATATTCAATTAATTGACATTTTTTCATTTGCCTCCTGAGGAACTATAGTCACTCTATAAAACATCAAACTGTAAGAGAAATCCATTTTCAGTGTTATATCTTAGAAGTCATACAAATAAAAACAGGATGACAATGCTTACATTTTCCTCTAGAAGCGTATTGATTCAGATGCCCCAAAGAATGAAAGAAATGGAATTTCTCAGTCAACCACAAACTTCCTCCCCTGTCCCTTTATACTGAAAGCCACAAAAGGGTCTAGGATATAGCATTTAGTGACCCAAACTCCTTGAGAATGCATATCATAACCCACCTTGGCATCCGGAAACAGGATGCCTTACAGAACTGCGGCCTAGTTGTACTTTATAGACAAAGGATCTTCTTCCACAACATCTGCTAGCATAGCCTCTCCAGAGGAGCAGACTGCTGAGCATCTTAGGGCCAACTTCTTTTGGAAGATGAGCATTGCATTTCCTACTGAAATCCAAAGAGGGGCTTGGGGACCAGCAGCATGGACACCACTTAAGGCCTTGTTGGAAACACAGAACCTCTCTGATGTGGCAGCATACACGTGTAATCCCAGCACTTACAGATGAGGCAGAACTGCCAAGAGCTCAAGAACACAGTGGGTCACAAAACATGTTTTAGGCCAACTAGAGAGGGCCAAATAAGTAGATCCTATCCCAAGAACAAAATGGGAAAAGAAAAGCAAATATGAGCTCTTAGATTCCAGTCCAGACCTACTGTTGAGTAAGTTTTTTAAAATATTAAATTTTAAAATACTAAATTCTATTACAGAGGTCAAGGAGAGATGGAGGCTGAAAGTTTAGTTCATTGGTAGAAAGTATAAATAGCATGCCCATGGCCCAGTTCAACAGCCAGCACGTCCCATCCCTGCCCCCGACGAAACATGCCGAGTAGAAGTCCTAAGGAGTGACATCAACCGCGGGAAACACAGGCTTAGGTAAGTACAGATAATGAATATATATACTGGTAGAGCAAAGTCAAAACTCGGAAAACATAATAAAACAGGTAAGCTAGTAACCTCCTGATAATATAAAAATAGAACACATAGAAAATATGATCAAAAGAAAAAGGCTAAAGGGAATAAAACATTAAGTTATCATTATGTATCTCTAGACTGACAACTGTCAATCTCCCTATAAAGCTACCCACTGTAGACACTCCACGTGGCCTTCTGGAATGGCAGGGGATCACCCCAAGAAAAGCAACTAAAACCTGTGGCTTGCCATGTGGTGATAACACATACCTTTAATTCCAGCACTCTGGAGGCAGAGGCTTGCCAAGCAGTGATGGCGCACACCTTTAATTCCAGCATTCTGGAGGCAGAGGCAGGTGGATCTCTGAGTTCCCAGACAGCCTGGTTCACACAAAACCCTGTCTTGAAAAACAAAAACAAAAACCCACGGTCATCACCGGGTAAATCTACAAAGCCACAACTATCCCCAGTGTGTCGGTTCCATATCAGCACCGACCAGGGTATCTTCAGTACATTGATATTTTGGTTCCAATATCAGCACCAGTCCTCAGAGCCACAATGTAGGAAGGCTGGTATAAAAGAGACAGACAGCTTAGGCTACATAGCAAGCAAGACTCACCAAAACAAAAAAGAAAAAGAAAGACAGGTGAACACGATGTACCATTGAGGGCATGGGATGGGGTAGGTAACATGAACTTCAAGTGTCAAGAGGCAAGCACTCTACCACGAAGCTAAGTGCCCAGCCCTTTGCATCTGATCAAATCTATCAACCTCCTCCATGGCTTTTCTCTTGCTTCTGGGCCTGTGTTTTAAACTGAGCTGAGAAATTCCAGATTTGATCATTTAACCTAGTTGCTGACTGCTTCTGTTGCATTGCCTCTGCAATGGCTCAGCACTGTATGCAGGATCAAATCATTGCATCAAGGTAATTTCTCAGGGAACACCTACAGAAACACAATCTGCATTTTGACAAGATCTCCACGTGATTCATATGCATATTACAGTTTAAGAAGCACTGCTGAAAGCTTCCACAGACACAAAAAGTTGGGTCTCAGAACTCTGCATTAAACATTACTACTGAGCAAAAAGCATTCCATGCCCAGGACAGAGACTCTGAGCCCCCATAAGGCAGCGAATACACTGGGAACCGGTGCATTCCAAGGCTCCTGTATCAGTGATAAAGGCTCCTCTCCCCTCGCCTGTCCTTCAAATCCCAGGATCGCTGAAGTGCAACACAGTTGGAGAAACGCTCCAAGCAAGTATCACAAAAGCTCCGGAACATTAATTCTGCAATCACATACTTGCTGGGAGTTCAGAAAATCTCCTCTTTCAGGGGACACCATCTCAAGAATACAAAGCTAAAGAATATTATGGCTTCTAGTAACAAGTGAGGGTTATTTATGAGTTCCTTAATGAGGCTGTGATGACCTTACAAAGGTCATCACACAGCAGATGAGACAGAAAAGCCTTGTTTAAAGGGATGCCCACCTCCCACCCACTCCTTTCCTAGACAAATGCTCTCATGGATTGTATTCATAATCTTTCTGATACATCCTAGAGGCTCAGTAAATGTTCTAAAATGACAGAAAAAAATTAGTGACATAAGCTACTTTTGTTGGCCTTTATTGATATAAAGTATAATTACTTTAACTAAATTCTTTAGTTTTGAGAAGTTTCTGAAAACTAAAACATCATTCTATGCCTCAAATGAAAATGGTAATAACATTCTCCCACCCCCTTCAAGGTAAGATTTGTACTTTCTATTAATAATCCTATTCTGATGTTCCATGACCCTCCCTATTAAATACATCAGCCTATACAATTAGTAACAATTGTGTCTGTGAAAGATGGGGAAATCAACTGTTAGCCAGCAAATACAATCAGATCTTTTGGATGTGGGGAAGATAGTGAAACAGTTTCTTACTTCGTATCCCACGATGGCCTTGAACTTTCAATGCTGCTGCTCCAGCCTTCCCAGTCCTAAGATTATGGGCATGTGCCACCACATCTCAGTAATGTGACCACTGAATACAAGGAATATGGTGTAAAGATCAAGTATTATTTGTTTGTTTGGTTTTTTTCTGGGTTCAGATTTAAGACATCTCAAGGTAATATTTATTCAAAATTTCTATAAGAAAATTGAACCAAACATTAGAAACAGTATCACACCCACAAAGCTCATACACAAGACTAATGACAACTAAAGATGTTGGGAATGTTTTGCCTAGTAAAGAAAAAGATTATCGGGAATATAAAACTTTCAAACATTATTTCTGTAAAGAATATGCTCTCTAATGCTTTTTAAAGATAGAGTATTTAAATACCAAAGAAAAAGGCTTTAATCTTATCTTTCTACTACCTACATAAAGCTTTAGGAAGATAAGCAAACACAATGAATGGGTAAGTGTATTCTGTTTCAAAGTATTGTATCCCTGTCACAACACAAGTAAGCCAAGAACTAACTATCAAGGGCTCAAAAGACACAGAGATTTGGGCACAGTTGTTACTCTGTTTAACCTGAGTTTATTTAAATAAAATGTATGCAAGAACTGACTACTAGGTCACAGAAGGGCAACTCTTACACAAGTGGGTGGCCTCTGCAGCTAGCATCATGACAAGCACACGTGATGAACCTAAGAAAGTACTTGTTGAGTTCGGTTTTTAAATTACTTCCCTCTGAAGCAAAAAAAGAAAAAAAAAAAAACTTAAATGGGGAGTGGACAAACTCCACCCTCAGTGGCAAGCCGTTTTCAAATGTCCAAGTGTATCCACTTTCCTGTTAAACAAGGGAAGCAACAAGAAAGAGTAACTCTCCTATTCATTACAGAGGAGATAAGGGTGGCGCTTCTGCTTACAAACTCAATTCACTCCAAGCTGTCCCTTTAACTGCCCAACGAAAGCCAAATGGCCTCGGGTACTCACATCTTACCAAGACCCAAGTTCTTTCTGAAACGGGCTAAATGTACATATTCTCTTTCTTTTCTCTACATACCCCAGTTTGGGGAAAGAAGCAACACACTTTTTACTATAAGCAACAGAAATCAGAAAGTCTGAATTTAAAATTTTTCATACTTCACATATGAAGACATACTTCAATGACAGATTCTGTAACATCCATCACAGGAACTACTATGCAGTTATGTCCTCTGCGCCAGAGGACCCAAATACAAGGCTGGTATCCCAGGAGGCTCAGTGGCTGACGCTTTAGATGATCAATGTTCAAAATTTCCTATTCCCCTGCTTTAAGCAGTGAGTGGCGAGTTATTTCAGCTATGCATCTCTTGTTCAGTTTAGGATGGTCTAACCTGTACTAACCCCTCTTGTTCAGTTTAGGATGGTCTAACCTGTACTGATGCCTTTCTAGGAGGAAGGAAGAATATGCTCAAAGGACCCTAAATAGTGGAATTTGGGGGCTTGCTGGACAGGCTTGGGAACGGATACCTTTGAAGAGGGTGCCTAAAAGTGGGAATAACGCCATTGACAGGTGAGCAGAGATACAAGAAAGTATCAACACATACAAAAACACAGCTTATTCTCAAACTAAATCCATTTCTCGGTTCATTTTAAACATAGATGAACTGCATGTGGTCATTCTGACCCAAAATGTCACTTTATACCAATAAGAAAAACTGACTTATTAACATCTATACACAACTTCATAGAATATTACTTTATTTCAAAATATTACTTGCTGATCACAGCAGAGGCAGGCATTTCTGTGGGTATTTCCACAGAAGTTCTTACAGCTTCAAATGTAAGTTCATGGGACGGGAAAAAAAGGAACTTTAGGTTTTAAGAAGCAAATGGACAAAGAAGTGGCTTCAAATTCCAAATCTATCATCTATGCAGGACATATGCCAGCAGCATGCCCCAAGAAGATGGCATCAAACAACACACGTGAACCAGACCTCCCCAGGCTCCCCACAGGATGATGCCAGAATCTGAGGACAGAGCAGGTGGGCAAGTGCTTGGAAAAGCACTCCAGGGGACTCTGAAACTCAACCCACAGCCCCCTGCCCTTAGTGCCATTTTCCACTAAGAACATCACGCCACCCGCTCCTGAGACACTCTTTGCTCTTCTTCTCTACCAAATGTTAGCTAAGTGAAGACACTAAAATAAAACATCTGAATTCAGTGGGTATATTCCAGTTTGTGAGAGGTAAAAATCAATCCATGAGTGGAAAGTCAACTATGCTTCCTCTCTCAGAATGTCAGTGCAAAGCTACATAACAATTCCTGAAATCGAAGTTGTATATAGCCACGGCTTTGCAAAGTATTTATCAGCTAATATCGCTCCATAAAGCAAATGTTCACAACCAAGTAGCAATGCAAAAACGAAAAACTAAAAGTTCAGAAACACCATCCACTTTCACTGAACTAAGGAGTGGTTCATTAAAGCAAGAAAATAAAGAAAATGATGTCAAGGTTAGCATAAACCCCCAGTGCACCTTATACCCTGTATCTTGTAATGTAGAGTCAGAGCGTGATTACTGACGGGTCATCTGAAAGAGCCCCTTGCAGAAGTAGCTGTATGTCAAAACCCCCTCATTTCAGTGTTCTGGCTGCTCGGACTCCACTCCACTGCAATGTGTCTCACAAACTTCTTCACCTTGCTTATGTCTCCCTGGGGGTTTATGCCACCGTACAACTCTTCGGTCAACCTGATACCTCCCCAACGTCTCACTTCTGAAATCACCAGACAACAGGTGCGTACCCACAAACTCAAACGTCTTACAAAATCTAGTAGTTGTCAAATCTATCCTGCATAGGCCACCATGCTGAAAGGGGACTTAGGGAACAATCTGAAAAAAAAAAAAAACATACCTTAATCGGAGCACAACTAAACTTAATTTTCCTATTTGCTGGGATTTCTTCCTCTTCCGGCAACCCGACGATCTCCGAGTACTCCATATCGGGCTGGTAGTCACTGTTCTCATCGCTGTCATCCTCCTCGTCCTGCTCAGTGCCCGTCTCCCCCCAGTCCGAGTTGTACCTGGATCTCACCCTATACACGTTATAGTCACTCTGCATGTACACATGGGAACTCTCATAATTATTCGAGTCTTCAAGCACTTCTCTTCCACAGCTGGATGCAGAAGCATCCGGCGAGGTGACATCACCTCCTGCCAGGTCTTTCTTCTGTGGCTGTGCTGTCTCACCCCCAACCACATCAGCTTCAGCATCTTCTGAGGCTTCGTTCGGTGCTGGGAGGTGATCAGACTTTGGCATCGCCTGGTTTTCGGCAGAGGGTTCCTCAGGGATATCTGTGTCAGTGCTGTCCAGAGTCTCCTGGGGAGATGTGACGTCCTCGGCTCCCTTGCTCAGCTCTGTCTCCTCACTAGGCAGTGAAGCTAGGGAGGCGGCTTCCCGAGCCACTTCTGCAGTTGCAGGGGTTTTCTGAGGATCCTCGGTCTCCACACCTTGCTTGCTTGAAGAAGATCTTGAATTAGAATCCTTGAGGTGGCCGAAGGTATCAAGATTGGTAATGGTAACAGACGGCAGAGTCAGAGGGTAATGTCCAGTCACTGAGTACTCATGGCTCTCTGTCTTCTCAGAAGCCACGGCACTCGGAGACTCGGTGCTCTCGAACACTGCACTCAGCTGGCTCACTGTCGGGGACACCGCTTCAGTGCGGGGGCTCAGGCTGTCCAAGGAATCGCTGCTGCCTCGGTTGGACTTGGAAACCCCCCACTCATCCAGCGCTTCAGTGCCTCCGGCTTTCTCTTTCTTTGGGGAGTAGCGATTATTGTGCCCTGATTCGTGTACACTTCTCTCAAACATTTTCCGCGTCTCTGTGAACTTAGCGTATGAAGGGCCATCGTGCATTGTGTCAAATCTACTAATTCGTTCGGAAACGGAGGACTCCAACTTAACCACTGAGCCATCTGTTTTCTCCACAAACTCTTTGGGCTTCATCCTTCTCTGAGGGGATGTAGGCCTACCCTTGCCCCTGGTTTTGGCAACGACAGCAGCATTCTCGTTGGGTTCCATACCCATCTGCATAAATAGATTTTTAATCCTGTTGACATTGGAGCCATATTTCCTACCCCTGCTCTGCTGGGAACCCTCACCGTCTCTTGTCTTCTGCTCCCCATCGGACTTGGGTTTGTCAAAAGTACTCTTCAGTGCCTGGAACTCTGTTCTGTATGCGTTTCTGTGAGGGGACGCACTTCTGAGAGTGCTCCGTTCACCTGAAGACTCAGCTTTCAACATTTTTACTTCAAGGGTGAAAAGCCAGTGCTCATAATGATGGGAGGAACAACAAGAGAGGAAAACACGTCTCTTTCTAATGCCGGGTCCTGGGTCAAGCAAAAGACCTCTGGAGTGACATGCTTTTCCAGTCGTGATCCCAACGGGTGTGTTAGCAATGCATTCACAGTCAAGAGTTACACAAAATGGCTTTTTCAAAGCAAGGCTAGAGGGTCACCTGAAATAGAAAAGGATGAGTTTCTGAATTCATCTGAATGTCTTGTCTAGTCAACTAATCCACATTTAGCACACACTTTATGTTCCAAGTGGTTTAGTCACCCAGCAAATCCATTACTTCAAAAGGGGTCATTGAGGTCAAGAAGCTAAAAAGTTATTCTGACTGGTCTTTGGTAACAAACGTGTTTCAGACATGACTTGGAGTCTTTACAAAACCGCAACCTCCTCTTTCTCCCCACTCCCCTCCACCTGCACCCTACCCCACCCCCACCCCCCCTACTTGACAGTAATGCTTTCGCCTAAGTCTGGATATTTCTGTGAACGACTATGAAAGAACGCCTCAAAAAGTCATCCGAACGGCCATCCCATCTGGGAATTTTCCAGAGTCGTGCAGAACCGGGAAAAGTTTGGCGTCTGATTCCAAACTCTAAAACAGGCCCCACGAGGCTTATCTGGTGGTTCTGATCCGATATTCTCTTCCACAGAATGACCAAAGTAACAATTTTCAGTGCAAATCCGGGACGAAACGGAGAGAAGTAAGTTCTGGAATGTCAGCTAAGTTCCACTGTAAGTTTCCTGGCCACGGGGCTATTACTAATTAGAGTGGGTTACAGAGTCTAGTAGGAATGGATGCCCGAGAACGTCACAGCCAGAAAGCCAGTCTACCATGACACTTCCTTCCACAATCCTGGTTCTTCTATTCTTTCTGGCCCCTAACTTTCTACAAGCTGGGGGAGAGAAAAACAAAAAACAAAAAAAAAAAAAAAAAAACGCGAAAGCCAGCCATGCAAGCTTGCTGTTCCTCAGCCCACGGCTGGGTTTTCTATCAATATGCCCACACTTCAGGCGCTCAATGCAGCTCTAAACATTCTTTTTTTTTTTTTTTCATTTTGGTTTGGCTTGTTTTGGTTTCATATTAGACCAAACCACATCACCCTCATGCACCATAGGCAGAGGAAGCCCACAGTTTCACTTAAATCAGCTCCAAACTCATTTCCTGGCCCAGCAAGCAAGCATGGCCCATGCAGGCAAACAAGAAAGGCTTTCTGAGAATGGTGCCTGTGGTTTGGGGTTTTTTGGTTGTTGGTGGTGGTTTTGGTTTTGGTTGTTTTTTTTTTTTTCCTTTATTTCTTTTTTTGAATAGCGTTGACAATATCCTTTTACCCATAAACACCCTCCCGTCTCCCTTCCTCGCACACACCGTTCCCTCCCCCGCCCCTTGGAGCCCGAGGGGGCGGAGGCGGGGGCGAAAGGGCCGCCGGGGATTCAAAACCCTGCCCTCACAAAAGACAAACATAAATAACACCAACTTGAGAGGCAGCCGATTCCCGAGGCCGGTTCGGGACGCCTTGCAATCCCTCCCTCGGCCCCCGGGGCAGGGCCGGGAGAGCAGGTGACGCCGAGCCTAGGAGGTCGCAGTCTAGCTCTGTGCCAGGAAGCACCTGAAGTCCTAACACATTGGCTGCGGCTCCCGGAGGCTGCCAGGCGGATCCCGGCCGGCGTGTGGCACCGGGAAGAGCCCAGCTCCCGGGCCACCGTCAGCAGAGAGAGCAAAGGCGAGGGTGATGGTGACAAATGCCTCCCAGTGTGCCGGGAAACAATAGATCCCACGGATAAAGCCTCGGCCCCTCACCCCGGCGCTCCCGACCGCAGCCCACC
>NC_022035.1:1510220-1525880 GCF_000317375.1 Microtus ochrogaster | reverse complement strand
CCATGGCGGCCCGGCCTGGGGCCCCGACGCTTGCACCCTGGGCTGCGGCCTCGGGCTGGGACGCCGCTCGGCCCACGTGCGGGGGGTCCCCATGCCGGGGCTCCGAGGCCCGCGAGGCCCGGTGGAGTCGGGGGTACAGCCTCGGGGGATGAGGAAGGCCCGGGGTAACAGGTGCCTCACCTCGGCTGATGGGATTAACTCTAGGGCCGCAGAGAGAGGGAGCCCGGCAGCGAATTCCCAGGAGAGGGAGAGAGGGAGCCTCTGGCGGCCAACGGAGGGCGAAAAGCACCGGCCCGAGGCAAGGCCGCCCTACCCCCAAGACCTTGGGTGAGGGGGCTCCGGGCTCAGGGCAAGGCCTGCACCTCTGGGGTCTGCCAGATGTGGACTCCCTGATGGTGCGGAACCCACAAGGTCTACAGTCAACTTGGAGGCCTGGAAATGGCCTGCACTGGCCTAGAAGGCCAAGACCAAGGCCCTACTCCAGTGTGGCCTCCACAGAGAAGACCCTGCTGGACCTCAAGGCCCCAGTGCTAGAAGGAAGGGGATGGAGAGGACTTTGGTCTGTCTCCTTGTACAGCTTTCCAGTTCACACTCCCTAGTTTTGCCCTTTAATAAACTCCCAACACACCCTCTCCTCCCAAACACGCACAATGTTACATCATACTTTTTATCCCATATGCTAAAAGGACCTGGATGGTTAACATAGATCCCATCCAAAAGTTCTATGGGGCAGAAATACAACTTTTGAAAAGACGAGATCGGGTGTCTTGCCACGTATGTGTGAGGTGCACGTGGAATCCCAACACAGACAGGAGAATTGAGTTTGAGAATAACCTGAATTAAAAATCCAGCCGTGGTCTGGAGATGAAAAACAGCAGCAGGCCTGTAGGGGCTGAGTGGCTGACCTTTAATCCCAGCGCTCACACTCAGGAGACAGAGGCAGGGCGATCTCTGAATTCAAGGCCAGCCTGGGCTACCGAATGAGTTCAAGTACAGCTAGGGACACGAAGAGAAATGTCTGGCGTGGGGAGCGGGAGTAAAAACAGTTTGAAAATATATGTGTGTGTAGAAAAAAAAAAAAACAGCAAAATGGAGCCACCCTCTCAATACAGGCAATCTAGAGAGAGACAAAGCTGCCTGATAGTCCTTAAAGCGCTACAATATTGGATTTAGAATTTCTGCGGTACTGGTAGCCATGCCGAGGGACAGGGGCCGGACTTGGTGCTGCCGCCCTTTGGGCTGACCTATTTCCTATTAGCTGGTACAGAGCAGGCCCGGGGCTTATTAAGGGACGTTTTAGACTAGATCTTTAAGCACAGGATGAGTGGAGAGAGCGCTGAGGGCAGTGTGAAGGCTCAACCAGAGCACAGATGTGGGCTCCTCAGAGTATGTCTCTGTCCGCCAGCATATACCAATGTGTACCACTTCTGATACGTACCACTCATAGAAGTGTTGAAATTACTGTCTTCTGAGGGCCACCAGAGGTGCCTTCGAAGTTTCAGTTGATACAGTAGACTCTAGGTCTCTTGAATTTGGGAAGATAAACTTTTTTTCCTGTAAACGTGGTTAATAATCTTGCTTGAGATCCCTGGGAAATGTCTGAAAAATGGGCTGCGGCCCTCCCGAGGTCACATGGGGTCTAGCTTTAAGCCTGTTTCATAACTACTTTAACATAGGATTGTGTGTGAAGGTGTGTGTTTATCTGTAACTTTCCCAGCAAATGTCACTAATTCTGCTGGACGTCTTGCCTCTCACCTAGCAAGTGGCGTTAGCTCGGAGGTGAATGGCTTCTTTCCTCTCCATGTTCCAGTAATTTTCCCCATCTTTCTAGCTTACCTTAGAATTGTCTTCAGGAATACATTGTAAGCCCCACCCCACCCCCAGTTTATTAAATAAAAATAGTACTGGACCACATATATGTGTGTGTGTGCTTATTCTGCCATACCTAACCATGAAGTTTAATTTATAAATAAGCCACAGTAAATTAGCAATTAAAAAAAACAGAAATAAAACAATATACTGGAGCAGTTAATTAAGACGAAATTTTTTCTAATAAAATATAATTACATCTTTAAAAGATTTATTTATGAGTGTGTGTTTATGTATGTGTTTATGTGTCGAGTACGGATGTCCATGGAAGCCAGAAGTGGATCAGATTTCCTGGAACTAGGGTTACAGACAGTTGTGAGCCACCTGGTGTGGGTGCTGGGAACCGAACTCTGGTCCTGCGGAAGAACAAAATAGGCACTTAACCTCTGAGCCATCTCTCCAGCCTGAAGCATCACTGCACACTGCAGACAGGAAAATGGAGGTTATGCCGTGTGCTGCATTCACAATCCCATGGCCTAGAAGTGCACAGCAAGAATCTGTGCTGCGGAAGTAAAAACCTCTGCAGCTACTTAATTCTATAGGTCTGTTTCCTTTTTAAGCATCGCCATATTCTCTGTCCTTACCAAGAATGTGGCACTCCCTGTCTGTGAAGTGGATGCCACCTCTAAAAGCACGAACAGATGTAACTGGCAGTGTGAGGGGGCTGTGGCTCCAGTCTCCACTTTGGGAAAGAACATTTGTGCTGTCTGGGATAATCTAGTAGAAAAGTTTTCTGTCGTTTATTTGCAGCATGGAAACCAGGTTTTTTGAGAGGATAGCCTAAATAAATGCAGCAAGTAATCACTGGATTCTGTCTGTAGAGGAGGAGGCAGAGTTGGAAAGGAAAAAAAAAAAAAACAGTCTTACACTTTTTTGCAAAGCGATGAATCATACAGAAAAGGAACCTAAAGACTGGTTGGTTGTGTGTGTGTGTGTGTTTCTGAAAATGTGAAATTTTGAAAAAGTCCATGCTGAGGGAATGACAGGTTCTTTAAACACAGTGCTGCGATGTGAAGGCTCTTGGATTCTCTCTCCATAATGGGCTCGTATGTCTAATATCTGTCAGCATGTTTGAAGGGTCTACCAGTCCGCACTAATCCAATGCATGTGGTTGTTGAATACATTTTAGCCACAACAACCATAATGGAAAAACTAAGTAGCTACCCGTGACTAGAGGCCACCCTACTGGACAGGAACAGACGTGGAACATTCCATCTCAGGAATCCCCGTTGGATAGCACTTTTCATACACGAGAGGCATAACGATTTTATAAAGGTTTGTGTAGTCCCGCAGCTCATTGTTGTCATGGAGATCAGAGGCGGCTTCTTCACTTGTTGCATCTGGAAGGGGTGCTGTGGACTTTAGGGTTAGCATGTAAAGTAAAATGGATCTGCAGTTGGGATTTGCATTTTTCATATCAAAAGGCTCCTAGAGACCAAGTGTGATGTGCATCCTAGCATGGAGGGGGGTGAGGAAGGAGGATAGTATTCAAACCTAGCTTAGGTAGCTACATAGCAAGACCCTGGATCAAAATAACAAAATAATAATAAAAAAAAAACCACAGAATATTGTGAGCTACTTGTTGTAGTAGGAGCGGTGCGGCTGCGTCCCCGGCACCCGGCCGCCCACATGGCTAGCTCTAGCTTATGCCCCGAAATAATTGCACGGAAACTGTATTCTTTTAAACACCGCTTGGCCCATTGTATCTAGCCTTTTCTCGGCTAACTCTCACACCTGGACTAGCCCATTTCTAATAATCTATGTAGCCCACGAGCTGGCTTACCAGGAATGATCTTAACCTGCGTCTGCCTGGAGTGGGAGAATCATGGCGACTCCTTGATTCACTTCTCTTTTTTTTTTTTTTGGTTTTTCGAGACAGGGTTTCTCTGTGGTTTTGGAGCCTGTCCTGGAACTAGCTCTTGTAGACCAGGCTGGTCTCAAACTCACAGAGGTCCACCTGCCTCTGCCTCCCAAGTGCTGGGATTAAAGGCGTGCGCCACCACTGCCCGGCTCTTGATTCAGCTTCTTTCTTCCAGCATTCTGTTCTGTTTTCTCTGCCTACCTAAGGGTTGGCCTATCAAGGGGCCTAGGCAGTTTCTTTATTAATAAGAAATCACTCCCACATCAGCTACTTTCCTTTTGCAACCAATAATACACAAACTGGGAGAGATGACTATATGATCCTAGGGGCCAAGGAGCAAGCATCTGACCTTCCTTCCTATTTTGACCATAGACCCAGCTAGAGAGCATCTCTCCAGCCATCCCAAACCAAAAAGACCACGTAACCACCTGTCCCTCCCTACTCCTTCCTGTGTGTCTCTATCTGCCTTCCTGGCTTTTCCATACTCTTTATGGCTAATTCCTGTCAACTAGTTGCTGACTCTGTCACCAGATCCAAGGTTGATTTTGTTAACACAGTCTCGGGGTTTACAGTGAGATCAAATATCCCCCAACACTTCACCTTCAGAATCATATGTCATTTTTAAGAGGGGCACAAATGGGAGAAACACATCAATTCTTTCTAGCTGGTGTCAAATTGAGATTCAAATGGAAGGCATTTCAGTGCCACTCAAACGCAAGCATTCTTTTTACTGTAAAGACGCTAAGACCAGTCGTCAGGCTGTGTAGTAGCGTCACCCTCCTCTGGTGAGGAGGGAAATAAGGAGGGAAGACATTCCTAGGTGAAAGAACTAGAAGAGAGGAATTGACAAATGACAGGATTTCGGTCATTTCTATTCTGCTGGTTATCCTTGGTGAATTAACTATTAAAATAAGTAAAGAGTTCTATTTGCAAATAATCAAGGGTTTTTTTTTGCAAATTTATTCTATTCCAATATAGTTCTAATAAAACCTCCTTGGGAAGGTCTGCGATAACCCCCCCCTCTTTGTTCAGAATTCACATTAACACACGCATTTTAACAAACTCTATCACTAGGTTTGTGTATATACTTGTCAGATTTTAGAAGTCATTGAACAATAAACTTGCTCCGAATTTCTTAGTATACTTTCCACAGTTTCCTTCTGTAATTTTGTTTGTTTGGCTAGCTGACTGGTTAGTGTCTTTCTTTTGCTAAGACCATGCTGCTCTCTAAATCTCAGGCTAACCTTTTGCCTCAGCCTCCCCTGTGTTGGGATGCTAGGTCTGATATTCTGTGCTACCACACTAGACTTCCGTGGTACTGTGATGTGCTTCGCTGTGCTTGATACAGGGTTTTGCTCTGTAGCCTGGCTGGTCTGATACTATGTAGTCCAGGTTGGCCTCGAGCTCACAGTAATCTTCCTTCCTCAACATCACGAGTGCTGAGATTACACGCTAGCATGCCTGAACCCACAGGTTTTTAGCAACTGTAATTATAATGTCTACTGAAGACTTTTACCAAGGACTTCCCATGCCCGTATACCTAGTCTTCAGTATTAGGTACTGAACTCAGGGATTTGAACATGCAAGGCACTAACATACATCCTCAATTCTTTTTCTTATTTTATTTTGAGGCAGGGTCTCACTAAATTGTCTGGGCTTCATTTACCATTATTTTAAGACATTATTTTTAATGAAGGATGAAAATATCATAATGCCACACATGATTATATATCATTTAATGTCTGAATTATATACATGGTAAATCTTTAGTTGACTCTCTCATTCTGGTCCTGGGGAAACCCTTGATACTGTTAGTACATCTGGGAATGTTATTACTCTTAGAAAGCTGGACTTTTCTTGAATACACTGGTATGTGTAATAAATTCTGAATACCTAGGAGGAGCATATGCTGTCTATCTAGGCTTATTTGCATTATTGGAAGAAAAAAATACTCCCAACAAAATTATAAGATTTTAGATTTCTAAAAATATATGTGTATAGATGAGGTAAAAGTCATCTAGAGAATTCTGCTGCTGCCTTGTTTTAATCGAGCAAAACACTGTTAAATTCTAGGCTTGAATTGTTCTATAAAGCATAATATTCTGGGCACAACAATCCCAAATAAAGTGAAGGAGTGTTAACAATATGTTAGTGAACATGGATAGTTTACAGAGAGCTTTAGATATGTCAGCTAGATCCACACTTCTCTGGGATAGATTAAATGGAACTTTGGTTCTGGTTATTTCCTGGACTCCAATCCAGAGGTCTATTTCTTATACAAGGGTACTTTTAAGTAAAATCCTGGGCACTGGTGGTACTGGTCCCCATGAAACAGAAGACAGAATGTTGACTTTGCCATACTGAATTTTGTCACTGTTGTTCCTAAGACCTGGTTCTTACTGTGCAGCCCATGTGATCTTCGAACTTGTGATCCTCCTGCCTCCAGCTTCCTAGGGATCAGATTACAGGTCTGGGTCACCACAGCCAGCATCATATTGGATTTTGTCAAAACATAAATAATAATTAAGTGTCTTATTTCCTTTGTTTATAGAAAAGTGGCAGGGTAAACAGTTGAAAACGATCAGTGTCATCCTCAGCAGAAATCAAATTTGTATTTTATGATACTGAGAACGGAATGCAGTGGGAGAGGTGAAGCTGAGTTGATATGAGTCAAGCTTATTTTTGATGATTAATTCCATGGTTGTGAAAATTAAAAAAATATGGAATAAAATAATCTTTTCCCAAGAATATAAACGTGACCTGATGTAGTCTTAGGGGAAGGAAGATGAGCTTGGGAACTGTAAAAGGCTTTACTCTGTTCTGGGACCTAACTAGAGTGATTTTATTGTTACTGAGCTTGGATCATTTGCTTATAATAGATCACGTATGTGTGCATACAGTGTGTTCTTATAATAGATCACGTATATGTGCATACATTGTGCTCTAATGTAAGTTATGCCAAGTGTTCATATTTTCCAAATTCAAGAGCCTGGAAAATTAAGCAAGGACAGCAAATACCAAATAATAGGCTATCACGTGGTCTCCCAAAGGAGAGTGGGATCAGGCCAAATGAGGTGCTTAGACGTAAATAAATAGTCATTCATCATGTAATGTAGCTGAGCCTACGAAAAGCATTGCTCCAGGGAAAAACCTCACACAGAGCTTCAGTTTGTGACTGGGTTCTAGAGGATGAGTGCTGACCCAGAAACCCGCACATTTACCTAGAGCTTAGTTTTCAAAATGCTCGTGCATTATCATCGCCTCATTAAAGCTGTTCTTACCGCTTCCGTGAGATTTTCAAGTCACAAGGTTACTATTGATTTATTTTGCTTTAAATAAAGTTATCTCCAATTACAGAAGATATGACATCTCGGCAACATAGTTGGTACATAAAGCCTCAAAACATAAGCCAGGGGACAGAGGTGCTGGGAAAGCAGAAAGAGTGTAGACAATTAGGGAAGAGGAGGGGGACACGTAAGAGGAGTACAGAGACAGGGAGTGGGGGGGGGGTGTGTAGCACAGAGGAGACAGGCAAACACACAGTCACATATATGCACCAAATGCCATAGGGAAACTCATTTCTTTGTGTGCTAAATGAAAAAATTAACGAAGGAGGAAGAGAAGAGGAAGAAGAAGAGGAAGAGGAAGAAGAAGGGGAAGATGAAGAAAGGGCTGGACAGATGTCACAAGTGGATAAGGACACTAGTCTTCAAGCCTAAACACCTGAGCTCAGTTGGCAGAACCCACATGCTGGAAGAACAGACCCGACTGCTGCAAGCTGCTCTCTGACTTCTGGTAAATGCACCACGAGATATATCTGCAACCCCAACACACACACACACACACACACACACACACACACACCACACACACACACACACACACACACAACTACATAAATATAATTTCAGGTTTTAATGAAAATACTAAATTTATTTAAAACATAAATAAATATTAAAGCCAAACAATCCATAACTCAGCAAGAGACAAATAAAAACAGCATTCGATGTTCATAACTTAGAAACTTACTAAAAAAAATCAAATATACAACTGATTTTTTTCAATAATTCTTTATGAGTTTTATAAATTTATATAAAATAAACTGCCTTCTATATAAGATCAGAATAAACCAACTTGACGGCCTGTGGCACATCTATTCAGTAAGTTAGTAATTACCCTCCTTGTTCCTCATTCATAAGAAGCTTTTTTGCTTAATTCTCTGTCATAGAAAGTTTGATTATCAGTATTTAATTCACTAGAGTATTTTAGTTTTGATAATTTAATAGTAAACACAAACTTTCTTCATCTTTTCTGGAGGACGCATGGGAAGCAATAGAGAGAGAAAACATAATTAGGCCTGGAAAAACAGTTCAATGCTGGGCTTGCAGAAAACCCAAGTTTAATTCCCGTATCAGGCAGTATCACAAAGACCTGTTAACAAACACCAGCTCCGTTTTCTGGCCTCCAAGGGCACAAACGCACACCCACGCACATTTAAAACCAGAAATAATCTTTCTCTTCCAGCACTTCATGTTCTCCCCTGAAGGACCCAGGTTTGTTTCCTGACACCCACACCAGGCAGTTCACAACCGCCTGCAATCCCAGGGATCTGACACCATCGTCTAGTCTCCACGGGTACCCACTCACGCATAGCACATATACACAGATACAGATGCAGACACACACACACACAACACGCCACACACACACATATAATAGGCCTCAAAACATTAATGAGTTAGGCCAGTTGTGGCAATTTACATCTCTAATCCCAGCACTTGGGAACTGAAGGTAGGAGGACCAGAAGTTGAAGGCAGACCTCGGGTACTACGGGGTGAAAAATCAAACTCACTTAGAGGGATTAAACGGATTCAACCTCCAGAGTCTCCTACTAGTCCATCCCATGAAAGTCTTCGCAGTGAGAACTAGTTCACTCTGAAGGGTTCCCTTTGAGAAACTAAAACTGGTCAATGGAACTGATATTTAAGTCTCTGGTTGATAACATTTGGCAAGCCTAAGGCTGTCGTAAATATGAAGGTGTTTGTGGGACCTTGAGTAGGAGGGGTCAGAAACCATGATGGCGCTACCTTCCTTGATCCAGATGAACTGACTGCTTTGGTAATCACTCTCCTGATGAGCTCTCTTCCTTGATCCAAAGAGAGGATAGAAAATTAGAGGGGGCAAAAGAAAGATAAACTGAGGCAAGATAATATGTAAAATTAGTTCTGAAGTTTAGCAGCTCCAGATTTACCTCTAAATTCCAGACTATGCAAAATATTTTTAGTCTCTTTGAGCTGATGTAAATCAGAGAGGATAATAATTTTACTTCCTGTTTCCATTGATGTCCAGACAATGCCAGAAGAACTGGTGAAAATGTCTCTAAGTCAGTGACATTCTAATTACAACAGGGGATGAAGAGCTGTGGAGTCAGTCAGTCACGCATTGAGAGCATAGGTGAAAGATCATTGACAAAACATGTGGGCGAATGACCTCCATAGAACTAGAAAACAAAAGCATGGTAATGATCTATCCAGTTCCTTAAAGGTGACACCCATCAGACATGAGAGCCGTGTCAAAGAAAAAGGTTTTTAAAAATACATATTTTAAAATGTTGACGTTAGTAGGCAAATGAAGTCCAAGGTGGCCTCCTTTCCAGTAGCAAAGTATTCACCTGTCTACAAAAAATTATCCCTGCATTTTTATCAAATATCAACAATTTGTTTAAAAAGAAGCTGTGGTAGTTTGAATAAGAATGTCCCCATAGGTTAATGTATTTAAATGCTTAGGAAGTTGCACTATTTGAAAAGACTAGGGTGTGTAACTTTGTTGGAGGAAGTGCATCACTGGGAGTGGGCTTTGAGGTTTCAAAATCCCAAGCCAGACCCAGGGTCTCTTCCTGCTGCCTGGGAATCTGGATATAGAACTCTCAGATCCTTCTCCAGAACCATGTCTGCCTGAGCGCCACCATGTTTCCCACCATAATGGTAATGGATGAAACCTCTCAAACTATAACCAAGCTCCAGTCAAATGTTCTCTTTTGTAAAGTTGCCTTGTCTGTTCATGGTGACAGAGCAGTGACTGAGACAACAGTACCTAAGCTGGAGGTTCGGTTCATTTGATAGATTGCTTACCTGAAAGTACAAAGCCCTGTCTTCAACCCTTACTACTTCTTTAATGGGCCATGGTGGCAAAGATAGATGCACAGAGGCCTGTAATCTCAGCACTAAGGAGATAAAGGCAGGACACACCTATAATACCAACATCACTGGGGAGGTAAAATTTAAGGTCATCCTTGTCTACGTAGTGAGCTTAATGCCATCATGGGATGCACAAGATCATGTTTTACACACACACACACACACACACACACACACACACACACAATGCCAAAGCAAAGACAGTGAAAGAATCTGTTACCACTAAAATTTCAACCTTGCACATTGATCTACTGAAGCCTAATGTTCTTATCTCAACAGCAAACAACAGTCCTTCTGAGTCAATAATGAATCTCATCTTTATTTCTGAACATATCCACCATCTCTGGATATGATATGCTGCCGTATTCTTCATAAAAATGAATAAAGAAGAACCATGCAAATGTATCAAATGAGGAATTAAATGTAGCAGATCTGCACAGTGAGCTATTGGGCTGTAATACCACAACATAGACAAGAGGCATTGTGCTGTGCTAGAGAAGCCTCAGAAATGGCCTTGTGCCACCCAATGCCATTCACATGACATGTCCAGAAGACATAAGCCTACACAGACAAAATTGCACTGCTCTGTGTAACCTGCTCTCTCGGAAGTGCAGATCTTCTTTACCTTAGAACAACACGGTAATGCTCATGAAGTGACACTGATTTGCATTCTGGTCTGTTGTGGTCTAACTTCAGAGGTACAAACTAAAGCAATGGGATCTAGCATTTTTCTTAGCTTCTCTAAGATGAAGAGTGTTTCTGCTACTCTGATTTATCATCATCTGGAGTGTCCACTTTCAACACATCATATGTTGACTATAAAAATCCCTGGGATCAGGTCAGAGAGATGGCTCAATACATAAGGTTTCTTGCCACAAAGCCTGATCACCTCAGCTCACTGTCAAGTCCCAAGTGGTGAAACCAGCTCCTGCAAGACCTTCATAGCCTACCAGAGGCAGACACACACATACAATCCTAGAATTATATACATTTCCTTGAATTTTCACTCAAATGATACTCAACACAAAGGCGCATAAAAGGTGCAAAATTTTTGAGAAAGCATGGTGCACAAAGCAGACTTCCATTGTGGTTGTCAGTGAGGTTAAGAGCCAGGAGTTGGCATATAGCACTCACCAGGGTCCCTATGAACCAAGCAGACTAAAATGCAATTGCTTCAACAGCCAGATGAGGAGTGTCCTTATTTTAGCGGGTGATATTTTGCTCAGCTAAGACTCTACAGGACTCAATGTATTTTTTTCCTCTGAGTATCAAGAAGGGTCTACCATTGTACAAATTCAGTACCAGCACCATCCCTGACTCCCAGGTCCACCTGAAATAAAATCCATCACTCCATAAGCAAATGTAGAGCTAGTCCAATAATAATTCCAATTATTTAGAATCAACTGTCTGTCACCGAATGGTTCTTTTCAGGTACTATATGTATGAGTCAAGGCCAATTTGTATTACAGTTCAAGAATTGTTAAGCTATTTATAAGTGGAATAATTCACATTCTTTCCATTGTTGAGAGCTTACATAGAAAAAAAACAACAAAAATTAGACCTGAAGAATGTGCCTTGTGTATATGTGAGAACACTAGGGCAATGATTTCATTCTCTGCTGGGTTAAGATTAAGAAAACTTAATCTGGAGGCCTCATATCTCCAAATTTTAAAACTTGTAAAGCCACAGAAATCAAAACACTGCAGCACCAACAAAAGACATGGACCAACAGAACCAATGGAAAACCGTAAAATAATCTTCCTTGTGTTGAGTTATGTATTTACTTATTATAATTTAGACAGAGTCTCACTGTGCAGCATGGGATGACCCCAAATTCATTTTGTAGACCAGGTAATCTCAAACTAAGAGAGACCCTCCTACGTTTCACTACTAGGGGAAGATTTTTATCTTCTACTGCATACAAAAATTAACTTCCAATAGATCATAGACCCAAGCATGACCTGTGAGATGATCTAGGAGAAAAATGGAACTATATCTTCTGCTGTTGAACATGACAGTGTTTCCTTGGGCATAAATCTAAAAGTACAAACAAAAGAAAGAACTAAGTTAGTCAAATAGGAAAACAAATAGGAAGATATCAAAGTTTAAAACTTATTACAAGAAAGGATACGATTAGCAGAATGAAAAAAAAAAACAAACTATGAAATCAGAGAAAAGGCTTTATGCTGTGTATTTAGTGAAGTAAGTGTTGATGTCCAGGCTATATAAAGAACTGTAACCCAAAAAGGAAAAAAAGCTCAATTTAAGTTTAAACTACTAAAGACTTGAATCAGCATGTCTCCAGGAAAGGTTAAAAAGAAAAAAAGTCACCAATAAGCTTATGAAAAAATGTTCAACACTGATAATGATGGAGAAACAGACATCTATGCACAAAGGTATCTCCTCAAATATTCCAGAGCAGCCATATTAAAAGAATGATAAGATAAGATAAGATAAAATAATAAAACAAACCCAGAAAGTACCAAGTACTGTTAAATATGCAGAAATGAATATGTGGTGTGAACAGAAAATAGTGCGGTTGTTAGATATGGTCCATCAAGCACAATTCTGAGTATATTTTCAAAAGCTGGTTCACAAGAGATTCTTGTACAGGTACATATCAGCATTATTTACAGTAGCCAAAAATAAATAAATAAGAAATGCCTAGCTATAGATGAATTGGCAGAGAAAACGTGGCATACACATATAGCTGAGCATTATTCAGCCTTACAGGCAGAACGAAGAAAATCTTCACCTGTGGAAGAACCACAATGGCATTATACAAGTAAAATAGGAGAGGGGTGCAGAGACAGACCCTAGAGCATCCCTTGCCTCCCTTCCTTTCTCTCCCTTTCTTCCTTCTTCATTTCTTTTTTCTGTACTTCTTCCTTTCTGGTTTTCTTTCTCCCTTTCTTCTCTCTCTTTCTTCTTCTTGAGACATGATCTCCACAACTCCTGATCCCCTTGCTTTCACCAACTTGATGCTGGGATTGGAAGTGGGCACCGCCATTCCATGCTTACAACGTAGCACCTCTATAAAATATCTAAAACAGCAGAACCGTAGGACAGTGGCGGGCTGGGGATCCCACAAGCGGAGGGCAGAGTTGTTCAACGACACAGAGTTTCAGTTCTAAAGCTCTGCTGTATGGTAGTATACAAATACAGCTAACATCACGGCACGCTACACTTCAAAAAGATTAAGGTGGAGCCGGGCGATGGTGGCGCACGCCTTTAATCCCAGCACTAGGGAGGCAGAGGCAGGAGGATCTCTGTGAGTTCGAGACCAGCCTGGTCTACAGAGCTAGTTCCAGGACAGGAACCAAGGCCACAGAGAAACCCTGTCTCGAAAAACCAAAAAAAAAAAAAAAAAAAAAAAAAAAAAAAAAAAAAAAAAAAAAAGATTAAGATGGTAAACTCTGTATGCCATAATCTCAGATATCTCAGACTGGCCCTATACTAGCTATGCAGCTATGTAGCCAAAGGTGACCTCAGACTTTATGATCCCCCTGCTTCCTTCTTCCCAGGACTAGGATTATGGCGTGTCCCTTAATCCCCAGGTTAGGAGTTTGGAGCATAAGTGTTCTAGGGATTGAACCCCAGCCTTCATGCGTGCTGGACAAGTCTTCGACTAATATAGTAACATCCCTGCCCCCCCCCAAAAAAAAATTAAATTTACATGTTTGATAGACCCTAGAGGTTCATCAAAATCAAGGTTAATTGTTGGAGAAAGTAACTTGTATATAAATAATTTTGCTGGATTTCACTTTTACAGTTTCACAAGTGCTCCAGACGGTATGGAAATTGCATCCTTAATTTTCAAAAACACTCTATTGCTTGGCTGTGCTATCAAGTGAAAGTGATATATACGTGGAAGGAATATAAATGTTGAAGCTCTTTTACTTTGACCTTTGGGTTGATAAATGCATGTCTGACTTCTTACTTTCCTACCGCATGGCAAAAAAAGCCACGTAATTATTTCTTCGTGATTTCAGGTGACATTTTGATTCCGACTCCTCCTCAATATATGGTTTTAACTGGCTCTGCCATAGCTCAGACTTATCTCACCTCTGATGAAGTGAATATAGTTCATAGTTCTGCCAGAAGGCTGATCCCCTGAATTTGAGTCAGAGAACATTTAGTTCTCATTTGAACTCTATAGTTAAGCACGTGGGTGATATGGGAAAGGAGAGGAGGGGAGTGGGAGAAGACAGGAGAAGCAGGAAGTGAGAAACCATGTAGGTAGCATTCTGAAACTTTTCTTTGCCAAAATAATAGTTAGATTGATGTGTTCTGAAGGTAAGGAATTGTCAAAGTAGAAAGACAAATTTTCCTTGCATAAATTTAAGGCTCAAGGAGTACATGGCCAACTTACTTCCAGCAGAAATGGACCCGGGGACTATTTATGGGAAAAGCCAGGATTTTCTTTCAGAAGCTATTGTTCTTAGTTTTTTTTTCGGGGGGTGGGTAGTTCTTTGACCTTTTCCAGAAAAGAACAGAACTTTACCAAAAAAACACAAGGTTTGAAAATAATAATGTTCTTCTGCAAGGTGAACTACTTGCAAAATATCTCCCTAGGTTTGTGCCCTGGTTGCCTAGTTAGACAGTAAGTGTGTCAAACGTTAGATGTTAGCAAATATCTGTCAGATCTTTCGCAAATGGTAGCTACATCATATAGGGTTGGGTTGTTCTTAGACCATTAATTCTTGATATAACTAAATTATATGATCACATTTGTGGGGGTATTTTCTAGTTCACTGATAATAAAAATGTTCTGTCAGGATATTTAATTTCACTGTGTCTCTTGGAGACTGTTTCCTGTACAAAACAGAGTGCATGATGCATACTACAAGTATACCAGAGATTAAATACACAATATGAATAACATACATATGTACATATTTTGGAAGCAATTTTGCTTGTGCCTTACCTTCTGAAGTTCATGGTGACTGAAACAAATGGTTAACTGTAGCTAGCTACTGGTTTGCATAGTTATCCACCAGCTCCTTCCGTGCCCTCCATTCCCAGTGCCAGATACTCTGTTTTCCCCTTCCGCAAACACCCTTTGTTGCCTAACAGATGTCAGCACAATGTCTTAGGTGGTGGCATTTCTTCCCTTCCACCATCAAAATTTATCAATCTAAACTATTTGGTACTACAGCTGTAATACTAGTACTCTGGAGTTCAAAGTCATCCTCCACAACCCACCAAATTCAAGACCAACCTGGGTTCTTGTGAACCTGTCTAAGGAAACAAATAACAGCAGCAACAGGAATAACAAAACTCCTTTCAAATGTAGCACATTGTCATAGAACCAAAAAGACTTTTCAGCTAGTGTTGCCAACATAAACTTGCCCATCAATGTTGGATTTTTAAAAGTTAGTTTTCTATAGGTCTCATCAATTACAACTGAACTTGAGGCCCATCTTGCTGGATTACAATGAATGTAACTCTTGGATAAGATTTGTGGTCTGTTGCCTGAGGGAGGTTTGTGTTTTTTATTAATTGCTTTTAGGTTTGAGACTTTGCGAATATCATGAATGCTTTAGTCAGGGTTCTCTAAAGGAGCAGAGTGGAAAGAACGAACACACACTGAAAGGGACCCAACCAGTTGGCTTACACAAATGGTCTGAGTAGAGCAGTCACGGCTGCATCACAGGGGAGAAGCCAAGAGTCCAGCAGAGGCTGAGCTGCATGAGACGGAATGTCTCAGCAGTCCGAATTGGATGCAGAAAG
>NC_022035.1:1453095-1510071 GCF_000317375.1 Microtus ochrogaster | reverse complement strand
TAACTGTTTATCCAATACAACATGATCAGCCAATTATCCGTATATGGACTCCTAGATAACACTATACGTGTTCAGTCTATGTGGGAAGGTTAAAGAAGCTGACTCAATACCAGGAAACGAACGCTGTGGTGACTGCAACAGAATAGATGATGTTATGAACAGGAGTGTTCATCCTCCTGGGTCTGGGTTACCTCACTCAGGATGGTTTGTTTCTAGTTCCGTCCATTTACCTGCAAATTTCAAGATGTCATTGTTTTTTTTGTTTTGTTTTGTTTTGTTTTTTTGTTTTTCACTGAGTAGTAAGTACTCCATTGTGTAAATGTGTACATTTTCTTTATCCAGTTTCGGCTGAGGGGCATCTAGGTTGTTTCCAGGTTGTGGTTATTACAAATAATGCTGCTATAAACATAGTTAAGCAAATGTTTTTGTAGTATGAGTGTGCATCCTTTGGGTATATGGCCAAGAGTGGGTCTTGAGGTAGATTGATGCTCAATTTTCTGAGAAACCGCCGTAACTGATTTCCTACGTGGCGGTACAGGTTTGCACTCCCATCAGCAATGGATAAGTGCTCACCTTACTCCACATCCTCTCCAGCATAAGCTAT
Source organism: Microtus ochrogaster (assembly GCF_000317375.1). Classification (NCBI taxonomy): domain Eukaryota; kingdom Metazoa; phylum Chordata; class Mammalia; order Rodentia; family Cricetidae; genus Microtus; species Microtus ochrogaster. The sequence goes on along the minus strand of NC_022035.1, from coordinate 1,509,467 downwards.
CATTAGTGTTTTTGATCTTAGCCATTCTTACAGGTGTAAGATAGTTTCTCAAAAGTTATTTTGATTGGCATTTCCTTGACATCAGAGAATGTGGAGCAGTTCCCTATGCACTTTTTGGCCATTTGAGATTCTTCTCTTGGGAATTGTTTGTTCAGATCTCTACCCCATTTTTAAATCGGCTTACTTAATATTTTGATATCTAGTTTCTTCAGTTCTTTGTATATTTTAGAGATCAACCCTCTGTCACATGTGGGGCTGGTGAAGATGTTTTCCCATTCTGTAGGCTGCTGTTTTGTCTTGTTTACCATGTCCTTTGCTTTACAGAAGCTTCTCTGTCTCAGGAGGTCCCATTTATTAATTATTGATCTCAGTGTCTGTGCTACTGGTGTTATATATGCAAGAAGTGGTCTCCTGTGCAAATGCATTCAAGGCTACTTCCTACTTTCTCTTCTATGAGATTCAATGTGGCTATATTTATATTGAGGTCTTATTTATACTGAGGGAACTTCTCAACATTCTTCGCTATCAAGGAAATGCAAATTAACTCTTGAGAAACAATCTTACACCTGTAAGAATGGCTAAGATCAAAAACACTGATGAAAGCTTATGCTGGAGAGGATGTGGAGTAAGAGCCATTTGGACTTGAGATTTGTGCATGGGGATAGATATGGATCTATTTGCGTTTTTCTACATGTTGACATCCAACTTCTGCCAGCACCATTTTTTGAAAATGCTTCCTTTTTTTTATTGTATGATTTTAGCTTCTTTGTCAAAAATCATGTGTTAATAGGTGTGTGGATTAATATCAGGGTCTTCGATTCGATTGATCCACCTATCTGCTTTTGTGCCAATGCCAAGCTGTTTTCATTACTATAGCTCTATAGTAGAGCCCAAAGTCAGGGATGGTGGTTTTTCTAGAAGTTCCTTTATTTTAAAGGATTGTTGTGGCTATCCTGGGATTTTTTCTTTCTCATATGAAGTTCAGTATTATTCTTTCAAGGTCTGTGAAGAAACAAAGAATACATTTACTCTTAAGTGAATATCAGACATATATCAAAGGATAAGCAGCCTATAGTCCACAACCCCAGAGAAGACAGGAAACAAGGAGGCATACATGGAAACTAAGAACGGCATACATGCATTTCCCTGGGAAGGGGAAGCATACAAGTTCTGCTTAGTAAATTGTCAGCATGGAGGGGGAAGGATGGATGGTGGTCAGGGAATGGGGAGGGGAAAGGGGAAGTGAAGAGGAGAATATGAGGGATCCGGAAGGTTGAGTTGGGTGAAGGACCAATAAGGAGAAAAAGGAAAGAGATATTTTGGTTGAGGGAGCCATTATGAGGTTAGCAAGAAACCAGGCATTAGGGAAACTCCCAGGAATCCACAAGAATGACCCCAGCTAAGAATCTAAGCAGTAGTGGAGAGGGTGCTGTAACTGCCCTTCCCCTGTAATCAGATTGATGACTACCTTAATTGTCACCATAGAACCTTCATCCAGTAACTGATGGAAGCAGATGCAGAAATCCACAGCTAAGCAGTGGGTCAAACTCCTTGAGTCTAGTAATAGAGAAGGAGGAGTTGCAAATTTGAGTCTAAGGATATTATACTTTGGAAAAGAGATTTTGCTTTTGTTTCTACAAAGACTTGATACCTGTGGATTCCTTCCAGGTTAATGTGGCTTGATAAAACAAGACCCCCCTGAACCCTAAAAATACTTCGCCCAACAAACAGCAGGAAGCAGTTTGGAGAAAACAGCACTCAAATTCCCAAAATGATTGTTTCTAAATGTTTGTTTTCATTTAAAGAGGGATATGCTATAGTGATAAATACGTTGCATTCGTATGGATCTTGGTTCAGATTTAAGGTTGATTCCGCTACACTGTGTATATGTATTCCTGCTCTTGTTTAAGGTATTGTGTTTGTGCAGCTCATTTAAAAAGTAATGGATAGCCGGGCGATGGTGGCGCACGCCTTTAATTCCAGCACTCGGGAGGCAGAGGCAGGCAGATCTCTGTGAGTTCGAGACCAGCCTGGTCTACAGAGCTAGTTCCAGGACAGGCTCCAAAGCCACAGAGAAACCCTGTCTCGAAAAAACCAAAAAAAAAAAAAGTAATGGATAATTAAGAAATATAAATTAACAGTTTGCCATTTATAATAAACAAACATGTTACTTAGATTTTCTAGATATACAGAGATATATTTCAGTTAGATGATCTTCAACAACTTGAAAGACCTATAGAATATAGCATTTAAAAGGTTTTAAGAATTTAGGCTTTTCTCAACAGTGAGACATGTCTGCTTCTAGCAGCACCAATTACTTCAGAGAGGTTGATGGGCATCAAAGAAACTTGTTACAGAATTTGCCTTCGATATGACAAGGTTAGCCATTTGAGCAAGAAACTGCTCTTGCCTGGACTGCTTGATGGCATGTTGTGTGAACTGGACATGTAGGACCTACAGAGTAATGACTGCTAAACTTGCTAAAAGAAGGTGAGACCGTCCTTCAGGGTTCCTGTTTCATGAAAGAGTCTGCCAGACATTCTGTAGGATACAGAAGAAAGTGACTGACAAACTGCCAGTATAGGCTAAGCAGTCTTTCAAATTTTTTGCTTCATGGAAAACTCTGCCAGATATTATGCACGTATAGGCTGAAGATGGATGCCCCAACATTACAAAACAACTTTGGATGACTGTCCAGGCAGCTAGATGTCTCTGCCAATTCTAGAGTTTTGAAAGTTGCTTACAATGTACTTCCTGTTTACTTAGGTAATATTATATCTTTCTGGGGTCTTTGATGGGGTTGAAAACAGATAGTTATAGTTATACTTTTCCTTAATTATGATAAAAGGTGAATTAGATATGAAACTTTAGACTCACTAGGAAATATTGTAACTGTAATTCTTGCTTTATACCTGTTTTGTTATATGTAATTTCACTATGTTAGAGTTAAAACTTTCCTTTTTATTTAGGCAGAAAAGGGGAGATGATGTGGGATACCCCTCTGTATACTGTGAATGTTTTATTACTCTTGGTTAATAAAGAAGCTGCTGTGGCCTGTGGCAGGGCAGAATAGAACAAGTCAAGAAAACTAAACTGAATGCAGGGAGAAAGAAGGTATCTCTCTAGACGCCATGTAACTGCCAAAGGAGACAGGCATCAGAACCTTACCAGTAAGCCATAACTTCATGGTGATAACACAGAATAATAGAAATGGGTTAATTCAAGATGTAAGAGCTTGTTGGAAATATGCCTGAGTCATTGGACAAACAGTGTTGCAATTAATACAGTTTATGTGTGATTATTTTGTCTAGGCGGCCAGACTAATGAACAATTAGTCTCTGCTTACATGCTGTCACCAAAGACACCATATATTTTGGTTATAGGACATAGAGCAATAAATCTTGAACTGGCCAGAAAATCCTCTGCCTTGGCTAGCTGTTATAGTGTTGGAAAATACTATATAGGCTGCTGGATGAAAAAAAAAAATCTATTAGTAGTCTTATCTAGCTCTGGACCTTACTTGCTAAAACTATCTTGCCATGCAAGATGTGCCCAGAGTTGCGATCATGGTATGTCAGTTACAGAGTTGCCAATAGATTTCTGATTTGATGTGTGTTCTAGGGGGGAAATTTTATGGCTGTACTGTAGATCTGGTCAAAAGTCCGTATCTGGGGGGAGTTATAGGTTCCAGGGAGGAACCCATTGTCATTCTTCTGCTTAAGAGTCATGTTGTTAAACTACCTTCTAAATATTTATTTTTATACTCACATTTTTTGCTGGTCTAACCTGGCTCAGACAAGCTTCTCCTTTAGTTGAGTAGTGGTTAGTGCAGAGATTATTAACTCGTCAAAGTGTCAAGAATGATTGACCATGAGTGTTCAGTCATAGATGGATCACCGTAGCAACTACCTCTCACTGAAGGCTCGGGGAGCACTGTGGGGGAGCGGAACAGAATGTAAGAGCTTCTGGATGAGGATGAGATGTTTCCTGGACATGACATGGCCATGGCATTCATCATTCATGGCAGCTGTAGCTACCTGTACAAGATCAAGACAAAAGTACCACAGCAGGAGCTGCTGGGGGTGGTGTGCGTGCCTGATGGCTACGGACATCTTTGAGTCCCTTATATCTTAATTTATGTTCAGTCAGTCGTATGTATCTAGTAATTTATTAATTTCTTCCAGATTTTATACTTTTTGTAATACAAACTTTGAGAGTACTCTGTAATAGTTCTCTGTATCTTCAGTAACCTCTTTCCATCCTTACTCTTATTATTTTGGGTCTTCTCTCGTTTAAAAAAAAATAGGGTTGGCAGGGGATTGTTAATTTTATCTGTTTATTTTTAATGAATCAACTCTTTGGTTGATTCTATATAATTACTTTTAGTGCCCATTTTATAATTTCTGCTAGGATATTTATTCCTTACTACTTCTTTTGCATTTTGATTTTTTTTTGTTTTCCTGTCCTTGAGGTGCACATTGGGTTGTTTATTTGAGATTTTTATAACCATGAGATCATTTTTTTCTTGCTGTTGTGATTGAAGTTCTTTCTTCCTCCTCTTTGTATATTGTTCTTTAGGTATTGCCTTCAGCACCAGCTCCATGCACATAACCTGTTTTATACTGTGCTTGTCTTGAAATGTTCTTGTTTCTCTGCTCATTCTAAAAGCCCCTCTAACCAGTACTCTTCTTTATCTATTTTCTTTCAAGGCCTGGAGTCCAGTGTTCTGAGCTGCCACGGCATTTAAGTGTTGCTGACAGGAGGGCAGATGTTTTCCTGTGCTCTGCTTTTGTAGGTGGGTTGTTTGGTTTTTTTTTTCCCTTTACATTGTTTCTTTGTGTGTGTTTTTATGGATTAATTATAATACATCATTAGAGGTTTTTATCCAGTCATTTTGATTTAAGATTCTAAATGTTTCCTGTGTTTGAAGGTCTATTTCTTTCTTTCAATTGGGGAAAATTATTCCACTGAACAGATGTCACTGAATAGATTCTGTATGACTTCATTGTACATTTTATTTTCTTCTGTCCCAAGAATTCATAACTTTGGTCTTTTGATTATGTCCCATGCTCTTGCTTTACTGGTCATGCTCATATCTTTATTTACTTAATTACTTACTAATTCATTCTTTATTTTTTTTCTTCCTTTTTTTTCTTTGTTGTGACAGGGTTTCTCTGTAGCTTTGGAGCCTGTCCTGGAATTAGCTCTTGTAGACCATGTTGGCCTCAAACTCACAGAGATCTGCTTTCCTCTGCCTCCCAAGTGTTAACTGGTCCTCTGTCCTTGATACTCTCTTGCTGAGTCAACTCTTCTGCTACTGTTTTCCACTGTGTTTTTGGCATCAGTCATTGAATTTTTCATTTCCAAATTTTATTGTTTGTTTAAAATTTTCAATTTTTTGTTATTTATACACATTTTTTAGTGTTTTGCACTATTTTATTGATTTATTAACCCTCTGTGTAACTGACCTTCTTCTTTAGACACTAGATTAAATTCATTTGCTTGCTTGTTTTTATTCTTTTTCAGATCACTTTTACTAGAAAAAAAATGGAACTTTTCATCTGACATTTTTCCCATTTAAGAAGGGGCACCATGATATTTTGGTGAAGACATGCTTCTTTGTTTGTTTGTTTTTTTTTTAATGTGTTCTTTTATTTCTTTGTTGTTCGCGGTGGTTTGAATAAGAACGGCTTCCATAAGATCACGTATTTCAATGCATGGTCATCAGGGAGTGGCACTTCTTGAGAGGTCTTGTTGGAGGAAGTACGTCTCTGAAGGTGGGCTGTGGAGTTTCAAAAGTTCCAGTGTCTCTCTCTCTTTGTGCTGTCTGTGGTCTGAATGTAGACCTCTCGCCTCTCAGCTCCAGCACCGTGTCTGCCTGTGTGACCAATGCTCCCTCCCGTGATGACAATGGACCAAACCTCTGAAGCTATGAGCCAACTCTAACTAAAAGTTTTCTTTTATAAGTGGGCCATGGTCTCTTCATGGTCTTCACGGCAGCAGAAGACTGACAAGGCACCGGTATTTGAGAATGCTTCAGTTTGTATACCACTCTGGGATTGGGAGGAAGTGTGAATACTTGATAAGGAGGAACTACTTTTGCAGCATCAGCAACCTTGGAAACACAGTTAAAATCGATGTCATCTCATGAGCACATCCCAAAAAATTCATAAAGTATAACAAAATTACTATAGAACACATTGCAAAGCTAAATTTATTTAGAATAAGTAATTGAATCCGAAGGAGGGAAGAAAAGAGGAGAAGCAGCTTAAAGAGATGAAAGAAAAAATAAGGGGAATAGAAAAGACTATTGTGAACAGAAAGGCCAGAGACCAGAGAAAAGAAAATGAAGAACGATCTTTCCAATAGCAAAGAACTTTAAAAAAAAAAAAGTGAATGTAAAAGGGGATAAGATTAAACATGTTGATGTACTTCTGAAAAATCTGTGAGTCAGAGTAAGTAACTGCCCTGCAGGTGAGAAACACAGGGGCAAAAAAAAAAAAAAAAAAAAAGAAAAATAATTTCACTAAGTCAAAAAATTGTTTAAAGAAAAGAAAATTAGGTGAATCTATTAAGTGGAATAAAAAATGAAAGTATAAAAGTTTGAAAAACCACAATGTAGTGCAAAATTCTGCTGAAAGTGTATCAAAACAAAACACACCAAAGTTATGGGATGAGGCTCACAAACCCCAACCCTCTCTTAGGGTCTGTACGCAACTAATGATTGTTCCATGTTGGGGAGACATGGGGTAGCCACTGATATGATACCCATGCTCTTGCAAATAATCTCTAGTCCATGCTCCTGTGAGACACAAAGACATGAAAGTAGAAGATTGACTAGTAAGAGAGGGGAAGTCAGCTGACCTAGGGGACTCATCTTCCGCTAGGCTTATGATGTTGTGCTGTCGAGTCTGTATTATACTGCTGTCTATCAGACCGTGGTTCACAGCGATGATTTTCCTTCTTGGCATACCAGGGATCTCTTCTGGGCACACCTGACTTGGCTTTGTGCAGGCTGGATGGAGTCTTTTTTTTCTCCTGAGAATCTTAGGGCATGGCTGTTTCATGTGGGAGGTGTTTCTCAAGAGCATTGGGAGCGTGGGAATGAACTGGAGCACTGAGATCAGAAGTGAGGACGGTCTGATTTTGTACCTTCAAGGCCTCCCGAGTGTCAGTTCCCCTACTGGATGGAGGCATGTGTTGGTATCATGCACTCCTGGAAATTCCAAGTTCTTGGGCTCCTAGCAGTAAACAACAGGGACACTAGAATTTTATCTGCCCGCTGATCTAAAGTTCAGAGTTATCCAAGTCCAGGGTAGTTTGCAGTTTGGTGAGATCTTTTCTTGGTCACCAAGGGCAGGGCTGTATTTTGTCCTAAGCACTCCCCAGTCTGAACCAACCTCCTGCTGCCTGCACTCCTTGGTCCATCAGTAGCTGGACCTCCTGTTCTCCGCAGATGCCTCTCTAGGTCACCCCCCTCTTAAGGTCTCTCACATGCTAATCTGTGTAATCACATGCTGACCTGTGGATGTTCTCTGATCTCAGACTCCCGGAGTAGCTCAGTTTCTAATAGGTCCACTCTGAAGGTGGTACCCAGTCACACAACATATCACACTGTTGTTGCTCCTCTTGATCTGAAGAAATCTCTGTCGGATGAAAACCTGTCAACCTGATTTGAGACTCATGAGAGCTCTGGCTTTTTCCTTCGGGTAGGACTTTAATCTGTTGGAAGATAGATATTTGGAATTTGGAAGCTTCTGTTTCCCATCTCCTTTGGAACACCTTCTACAAATACTGCAGAGGCATTGCACGTTAATGTCCCAGCAAGCTTTTAATCACGGCTACACAATGTGTGACTTTTGTAATAATGTTTATAATTACAAAATTTCTTTGCTACTCTGGGACAAGAAAACAAGAATCTCTGGAAGCGCATCTCCAAGGAGTGGTGTTGTGTGAATTCCCCCGATAAAATTCTACTGTGAGGCTGGAATACAGTGACATACACATTTCGCTTCACTGGTATCATCTGAGAAGGCTTTAAAAATGACAAATTGGATTCCTTCCATAAAGAATTCTTGTCCCCTGAACAACAGGATGATTTAAAAATCACAAATTTTGCTGGGTGGTAGTGACCCACACCCTTAACCCCAGCTTTTAGGGGAGCAGAGGCAGGTGGATCTTTGTGAGTTCAAGGCCAGCCTGGTCTACTGCGTGAGTGCTAGGACAACTAGAGTTATGCAGACGAACTTTGTCCTGAAAAACCAACCGACCGACCAATCAAACAAACAAACAAAAAAAACAACCCATTTTTTTTTTTTTTTACTTCTGTGTTCTGAAGATTCTACTAAATTTGGAATGGATATGGAGCGATTTGGAGGCCGTCTAAACTTAAACTTCCAGAGAGGTCAATATGAGTCTGTGGGTGGATTCTCTTTGCCCAGGATTCCCTGAGCTATTTGACCAACCAATCAGCCTCCTGGGGGAAAGAGTTTTTGCAGCACCCGCCAGCATCTCCTAGGAGTGCCCTGGAAATGGCCCGAGTCAATGCTGATGTTGAAGGTCCAGTTGAGGTACCCCTGCACCTTATCCCCCAGCATGAACTGACTTCTTAAACATATACTTATAAAAACTTAAACGTATAAAACCCATGAACGTCTAAAGGCCTCATGGAACACCTTCTACAAATACTGCAAGGGCATTGGACGTTAAACCTACTGCTCCCAGAGCAAAGATTGTTTAATTTTGGCCTAGTTTACTTTCTTCTTCCCAGACCCAAAATAGTGTGGCTGGATGACAGGATAATCTCTTAATGCTGTCACCGAGGCTCCTACTCAACAAAGAATTAAAAGCAACAGGCTTCCCTTACTGTTGAGTCTTTACCAGAAGAAAAGTCGCCTTGGAATGCACCTCAGAAGTAGGCTGTTTGTTCTTCTTACCAGTCCCAAAGCCTATTCATCCCAAGGTGCTTGCAGAGACTTTAATAGCTGCCCAAGTTAGAATGAGGACTGCCCTGCATTTAAGGAAAGAAAATGAAGCCGTAAATCCTCATTACTAAGTTCTAATTGTCAAGCATGTTCCTGACCGCCTCCAGGCTTTAGGAAGCTAACATCATTTCTTTGTCTCTTTGAGACATAAATCTTTGTTCGATTGCAACTTCCTTCTCAAGGACCCAGACAGTTTAATCTTTAAAACAAAACCAGCTAAGCACTGTGGCTCTCAGCCTAAAAGACCCCGTGGCTTAACTTCTCAGTGGGCTAAACGGCTACCGAAGGAAAGGGAAAGCGGTAATTGGAAACAGACTGGGTTTTTATCCATTCAGCTGGACTTCGGAATAACTCCGGTTTTTCAAACGGTCCTTGCCCCAAGGTGTATTTACTGCCTACATAGACTACATAGACATATCAGTACACATGAAAAATCTTCAAAGACTTCCGACAAAGATTTGTAAAGAGCAGGTAACTTTGACTCACAGGTTTTTTTTTGTTTGTTTGTTTGTTTGTTTTTTTTATGGTCATTTTTTTAAATTTATTTATTTATTAAGGATTTCTGCCTCCTCCCCGCCACCGCCTCCCATTTCCCTCCCCCTCCCCCGATCAAGTCCCTCTTCCTCATCAGCTTGAAGAGCAATCAGGGTTCCCTGACCTGTGGGAAGTCCAAGGACCGCCCACCTCCATCCAGGTTTAGTAAGTTGAGCATCCAAACTGCCTAGGCTCCACACACTGAGATAATGGGGATGTTCTTTCGGGAATTCACCAAGACCAGCTAGCCTGGGTCTGAAAAAGCATGGGATAAAACCGGACTTACATAGCAGACAATGAGGACTACTGAGAACTCAAGAACAATGGCAATGGGTTTTTGATCCTACTGCACATACTGACTCACAGTTTTTAAGCTGTCGGTCAAACCACACGGGGTGGGGTGGGGTGGGAGGCTTGCATAGCAGAATGTGGGAGTCACTAAAATTACAGCAGGAGTAACAAGTTTTGGGAACACACAGCCACCAGAAGTGCCCTCAGAATTAAACAGCCAGGAACCTTAGGTGTTTGTGGCAGCCCTGGTCCATGCTGCCCATGACTCCGCCGCAGTCTTGTTCTGAACACACAACTTGGTACTGTGTGCTCCATCCCGTCAAACACATCCACCATCTCAACAATCACTGCCTGAAACACTCGAGTTCACAGTTAGGAATTTCAGCATTTTCTTGATACACACGAAGGTCTCTGCTCTCATAGAAGCATAGGGGCTTAATTATGGAAAACAGAGAGACTTGCAATATTTTCCTACAATTTGATTTTTTAAATCACTACTTGAGTTTCACTTTAAGAAAAGTACTTAAAACTACTAGTCCTACTGAAAACTACTTAACTTTTAACTTAAGCTTAGGGCAGAATTTGCAGCAATTTCTGAAATGATCCTAAATACACTCCAGTTGCTGTGTACTATGTATTTATGGGAAACATGTGTTCTCAGTGTTGATGAAGATAAAATCAAAATATGCATAAATTCTGAAACATATTGAAGATGTTCTCCATTCTTCAGGATGAAATATCCTGTCTTGGTTTAATTCTATCTGTAAAAATAAACAAATACCATTGTAAACAAATTTATTTCTATCTTTAACAAATGGTAAAATTATAGAGGTTCCAGAATTTTTTTCTTTTTTTCTGGCTTTGCTTGTAGGATTATATATATATATATTCTGATCATGATTTCTCCTCCCTCATCTCTTCCTGATTCTCCCTGCCTTGCCACCTATTCAACTCTATATTTTCTTTCTCTCGCCCTTTAGAAAACAAACAGGCAAATAAAAACTAAATAAGCCAGGAAAGAAGAAAGCACAAGAAACACACACACATACACACACACACACAGACACACACACACTCATACCCCCCCCACACACACCCAGACACCCACACCCACACATACACAAACCTATTCAAAACTCATAAAAACAAAAATTCAGAAGCTATAATCTATAAGTAAAAGACCAGTAAGGTAAAAAAAAAAAAAAAGTCCAAACATTCAATATAAGAAAAAAAAAGTCTTCAAAAGTATCACTGTGTTTATTTTGTGTTAGCTCTCTACTGCTACCCTAGACCTGTCCCTAAAGTGTGATCTGCTCCTTTGAAGAAAACCAAGTTGTCAATTGGACAGAACGTCTCTGTTAGGGGCAGGAGCTTGTGTCCACTTTCAATCCTGGGCCACCTGGTTTGGATCTGTGCAGCCCTGTGCCGCTGCAGCAGTCTCTCCGTGTTACTGGGCAATAGTCCTGTTGTGTCTGGAAGACACTGTTTCCTTGGTGTCCTCCATCCCACCTGGCTCTTCCAGCTGAGAGCTTCGGCAGGTCAGAACGACTGGAAAGAAGATATGGCAGAAACTACATATACACAAAGGAATTTATCTGAGGGGACTAAGCTTAATTCTCTTTATTTCTTTCTCTTCTCCTTTTCCTGCTCCTCCCCCTCCTCCTCTTCCTCCTCCTCCTTTTATTTTTCTCTTTATCCCTTGGATACCACCTCCTCACAAACACAAGTTACATTCTTTTCCAAAAATAGATTGAATTCCTTCTTTACACAGAACAAATCGCAGTATGATCACAAATTACATGTTTTTCTTAGAAACCCAGTGTCTGAGTGGAAGCGTCACTCCAGGCCTTGACATCCATACACCCAAAGAGTCAGGAATGTTTGGGTGGAGGCTCTACCCCAACCCCGCCCCCCTCCCCAGTTGATTCAGTACAGACCCCACCCCTGAGAAAGCCTGCCATCTGCAACTCTTTCCAACTAGATATTAAAGGCCTCCACCTCGTGGTTTCTGTTTGGTTGAAAGCATCGCCTCAGCCCCTGTCATTTACATCTAAAGAGTCTGGAATGTTTGGGCAGAAAGTTCCATCCCAAGCCCACTCTCCTGGGAGTTGGCTCAGTTCAGACTCCTCCTCCGAGAAAGCCCGCCAAACAGTGATCCCTTCCCAGAGATGCTCAAGATCACTTTCACAGGGTGTTTAAACAGCAACCTAGAGAACAAATATGGTTTTCCAGTCTTCCTTCCCCATCTTCTTTCTGGGGGCTGGAAGGCCCTCCAGGAGTGTTAGTATCCATTAAACGTGGACTTTTTCTAATTGATTTGCTCTAATTTGGATTATTCAGTCCAGTGCTCCAGTGTGGGTCTATGTCTCTAACGCCATCCATCCCCAGATGAAGGTTCTATGATGATATGCAAGATATTCGTCAGTGTTGCTATAGGGTAGGGTCATTTCAGGTTCTTTATCCTCAGCTGTCCAGGGATCTAACTGGGGACCTCGGCTTGGGCTCCTGGGAGCCACTCTAGGTTCAAGGCTCTTGCCAAGCCTAAGGTGGCTCCTCTCAAGGTCCCAATGAGGAGCAGAAGGAGGGAGAACATGAGCAACGAAGTCGGGACCACGAGGGGTGCACCCACCCATTGAGACAGTGGAGCTGATCTATTGGGAGCTCACCAAGGCCAGCTGGACTGTGACGGAAAAAGCATGGGATATATCTGGTCTCTCTGAACATGGCAAACAATGAGGACTGATGAGAAGCTAAGGACAATGGCACGGGGTTTTGATCCTACTTAATGTGGGGGCTTTGCGGGAGCCTAGCCTGTTTGGATGTTCACCTTCCTAAATATAGACGGAGGGGGGAGGGACCTAGGACTTACCACAGGGCAGGGAACCCTGACTGCCCATTGAACTGGAGAGGGAGGGGGAGAGGAGTGGGGGGAGGGGGAGAAGGGTTAGGAGGAGGGGGGGAACGGAGGGAGGAGGGGGAAGGAAATGGGAGGCTGGGAGGAGGTGGAAACTTGTTTTGTTTTTTTTTCCTTTTCTCAATAAAAATAAATTAAAAAAAATAATTTGGATTATTGCATCAGAAGAGGTTTATTGGGATGCAAAAACTTTTCAGTTCCTTGTGGCCTCTTCACCTTTCCCTGGGGCCACTCAGGAATGCTGTGATCGGAATACACCTGGATTTATTAATTTAGTTTGATTGGCTTATTACATCAGTGGTGGTCGATTCCTATTAAGCAGGATTTAAACTCAACATTTGGTAAAGAGCCCAAGTAGAGTTGAGTTTTCCGGCTACCAGGTGGCTGTGGAAAACCACTCTCCCATGCCTGCCATTGGACAGACTTGCTCGGTGAATTACCCAATTTCAAACCACAGCCTCTAAAGGGGTTCAGGATGCCTTCCATCTTCAGTCTGCCTGCAAAGATGCAGAAGTACCAGGTAACTGGTCTGTTCTGTAGTAGAGATAGTTTATACCTTCTGGGCCCTTGTATGAGAGATGTCCTGCACAGGGGGACCCCAAACCTCCTCCTTATTGTGACCACAGGCTATTTCCATCTTAGTCTCCTGGTCTCCCACTAATAGCTTATAAATGGATATTTCCCCATCCAAGTTCTCCATCATCCTATAAAATTTATCCAAACTGGGGCAGAGCTACCATGGCCAGGTTCCTGAACACTGAATTCCTGCCCCATCTCCTCCTACTGTCTGTCTTTTCCCCTAGGCTTTCTCTCTGCTCCTGGATTTTGCTTGCAGGCAATTTCCTTCTTTGTCTGTATTTTACGCTTTCATCCAAGCTCTTCCAGCTTCCCAACTTGTTCCCTTCTTGGATGCTTACTGTAACTTGGCTTGTGCTTCCCAGCCATACTGGGTTTCATGCCCAGCACACCCCCTTCCCAACTGTTATGATCTGTCCTGTCCCTTAAGAGACAAGCCCCGCCCACTCCCTCCTCCCATCTGCCAAGGCAAGCAGGTCTTCCTTCAGCTTCCAGCCTGAGCTCCTCTCTTTCTCTCTCTCCCAAAGAGGTAGCTACTCCTCTCCTTTCTCCCATCTTCTCTCTCTCTCTCTCTCTCTCTCTCTCTCTCTCTCTCTCTCCTCTTACCCCCTTTCCTTTCCCCTCCATTACCCACTAAATAAATATCCAACCTCACTCTGTATGGTGTGCCTGTCTTTGTCTCTCACCCACCGCAGCGGCTCCTCATGGGACCAGCTGACCCACGGAGGTCTCTCGCTCACCTGCTGTGTGGCTCCCTGCTTGGGACCTGCTGCCCCTCATGGCCTCCTGCCCACTGCTCCCCTTGGGGAATGGCACTCTTTTATTTTTACTATGACATTGTTGCTCTTGACTCAGCCAGGCTCTCTCCGCATTCCCTCCAGCCTACGGGCAGGCCGACAGAAGATATGTGGAACCCTGGGCTCGGGAACAGGGTTTATTTACAACAGCCCCATGTTCTAACTGCCTGAACCCCAACCTCTAAGCACACCAGCAAATTTGGGGGTGAGTTCTCCCCTTCCAGTCATCTTAACAGTATTGTCCTCAACCACAGCCTTCACAGCTACCGTGGACCCCTTCGCTGACATTCATCCCTGGTTGCTTCCCATAGCTAAAATGTGATCGGACTATCCAGGGTGGTCCTCCCATGCTAGCACTGCCCACACTGGGCAGTGCGTTTGCTTTGCGGCCCAGGGTTCCTCAAATTTTTCTTTCTTTTTTCTTTTATTTTGGACCACTCGTAAGTGGTCCCTTAAGTAAATAAAAGGCTGCTCAGAGTGGCTTCTAGTCTCTCTGGCTTTTAGATCACCTGGACTGGGGCCGGTCAGGCTTCATTAACACCCCACCTGTGGAGAAAAGACGTTTCTCTATAGGCCTTGTGGTGTTTGTTCACTGTTTTTGTGGGGTTTCACGTTTTCAACTATGGAGTATAAATGCTCAAACTATCAACCACCCACCTGCAAATGCTCTGCCAGTGTCCCACTGGCTCTGCTTTTCTTTTCACTGGGCAGCCCCTTCCCCACCTGTCTGAAAATGATCTTTTCCTCTTGCTCCCATTCCTTCTAATCTATTCCTGCCGCTGCTACTGCTGGTCCCATGGAAACCAACAAGATTATTTGGACCCATGAGGCCACTGTTTTTAATTCCAGCCTTTGTTCCCCACCGTGGTTTGTTGCATGGCAGTTCATCAGAGTCAGGGCAGATCATGCCTCTTGTTCTCTCTTGGTACTATGTTTAAGACTCCCATGGCTTTTTCCATGCAACATGTGAACACTGCCATTTTGATTGAGATCAGGTAACCTCATTGCCATCTTAACTGAGGTCAGGTGACTTCACCACCATCTTGAATGAGAGCCAGGTCAGGTGACCAAGTCTTGCCATCTTTACTGAGGTATTCCCTGCCTGGTTCCCCAGTGCTGACTCTGTTGCCTGTGTGTTTCATGCAGTGGCATGCCATTGATAGAACCCACTAAAACATCTACTTCACCCAATTCCTGTTCACTCTGTGTGTTTGTATATGTGCATACATGTAACTTAAATATACCTATTTTTTTAACTGTTAACTGTTATAATTGTCTGTTTATAGTATCTCATTCCAGACTACAAAACAAGTCTCATGTTTTAAATTGGTATGTACTTTTACGTCTCTTATAAAAAATACTATATATGTAATCCAACCCTGATTTAAAATATATTAAGCTGTTCTCTACTATTGTCAGTTCTGCTGTTAACCTTCTATTGCAAGCAGTTTTCCTTTCTATCTTTTTACATGTGTAAATCTTACCTGTTAAGTTGAGAGCCAGTACAGTCAAGCTCAGACCCAGCTCTCCAGATATATTCTAAGACTTATCTATACCCAGTAAACAACCCTCATATGCTCAGAGTTCTGGGGATTATGGCATTCAAATGCTTATTATCATTAAAAAAAACTTTTCATAACAAAAAGAGACGGGTTGGGTCCTAGCAGCAGCACTCTACTTCCTCCAAAGAAGACAGAAGACAAATGGGCACAGAACAACGTCCATCTGCAATTCTCTTCAACTGCCAACAATAGACCACTGGGCAAAACTGCCTTTCATCTAAACTGAAGATCACCAGACAGTGGACAGAACTGCTGGAATCGACAGCCTAGCTGCTCAGGTCAAGGTAGGTTTGTCTTCCTAAAGATTTCTTAGCACACAGGATCTTCTGGAGCCTGGAAGGCCCTGCACTAAACAGCAAAAGAAAACACAACCCTCAGCAACCAATGAAGACCCTGAGGAGTAAGTAGCTCTAGGCGCCAACAAAATAAGTTCTCTGTCAACAGCTTAGAGGTTTGAGGACAACCTCGCCAAACAAATTCCAATAAGCTTCAAGTTAACAAAATTCTCTCTCACACTGCCTTTTTTAGTCTTAAAAATAGTTATTATACAAAAAATATCTGTCACAGTCATTCTGATATAAATAAGCTGCTGTTTAACACTTACATTTTTACAAACCAAAAAAGTTCTTGTGAGTTCCAGGGAGCTGAATTGAAGGATCCGTCTTTAATAGGTCAGATACACCCCTCTCAATTCTCTGGTCCTATTTTTTTCCCCTAAACTTAACTTTGTCCTCTGTTCTGACAGTACCTTAAACAGATGTAAGAGACACCAAGACATTTCCATACCACAAACGCCAGACAGAAGCAAAGAGACCATCTACCCCAGGAAGTGCCCAACACCCAGTGTTCTCAAGTCCCACCCCCCAATATGACACCCAAATAAGCAGGAAGCAGTTTTGAGAATCTGCCATCCCAATTCCTTTAACCTGTTGGGCCTAACCTCTCCTCTTTTTATTATAAAAAAGAGATGGGAATGTAATGATCTGTCCTGTCCCTGTAAGAGACAAGCCCCACCTATCCCCCATCCACTGAGGCAAGTGGATCTCCTCCCTTTCCATCTCTCTCTCAAAGAAGTAGCTTCTCCTTTCTCTCAGTTTCTCTGTTTCTCTGTTTCTCTGTTTCTCTGTTTCTCTGTTTCTCTGTTTCTCTGTTTCTCTCTCTCTCTCTCTCTCTCTCTCTCTCTCTCTCTCTCTCTCTCTCTGCCTCTCTCTGCTTTTCCTCCTTCTCCCCTTCCACCCTTTCACACTTTCTCTTTCCCCTCCATAACTCACTAAATAAATATACACTTCTCTGCATGGTGTGCCTATCTATCTCTGTCTCTCACCCGCTGCGGCTCCTCGGGCATGGGCTGACCTGCCGAGTCTCTCACCTGCCAGCCACATGGCTCACTGCCTGCGACCTGCTGTCCCTCATGGCCTACTACTCACTGCTGCCCCTTGGGGAATGGTGCAATTTTATTTTTATCACTACACCAGAAGCCTGGGAGATTCGCAGTTTAAGTTGCAACTGGCTATGTCCTCCACATGACTTTGGCCCCTCTGTCCCTCTTTGTTTGTTTCTGCCTGCCTGGTTCCCCTCCACAGTGCCTTCTCCATGCTCTGTGGGCAGTGGGCTGCCCCAACCAGATAAGAGCTGCCTTACACCATAAAACACCTTTCACTCTTATGGTTTCTCACTTTAGGATTTATAAGTTGGTCATATGACACAGTGTCCTGGGAAAAGTTTTGTTCATCCTTTTTGTTAAAGTTCTGTTTCTGTTAAAAATCTTGTCTGTTCCTCATGGATGGAATAAAATGTGCAAATAATGTGGCCACAGCATTCTTGTTTATTCCTGTGTGTGTGTTTGCTTGTTTTAAAATCTGTACAACTTTTAACTCCAGATTACCACAGCTCTAGGAAAAACTAAACATGTGGGTAGTTGCCATTTTGGTTGAGGTCAAAACAAAAATCTCAGTGCCCTCTTTACTAAGGGCATGTGTGCTGGTACCACGAGGAAGACATTCCACCTCCAATATTCTTTGGCTTACAATATATTTCTATGTGATGATTCCTGTCCTGTTCTGAAAAAAAAGGCTTATAACAATGCTGATTTACTGAGATTTAAAGCTGCACCTCTACATTCATGTATAGGGATAAATGTTGGCAGCAAGATTTTGTATCTTAAGAGTAAACCCCCTTTATATTGAGTAAAATCACTAAATTGGTCACAGTGTTAAAACTTGGTTCTGCCTTCTACAGATCAGGATTGTGCTCTCTAGGCCTCAGGATAGCAGCTAAAAAAGAGAGACTAAAATATGCCTTCTGATCTTTTTGCTTCTATTGGCAAGCTATAACTGATTGGGTACACTATATGTTCAAATTTAGCTTATATGTCTAATTTAGATATATCTCACAGGTAATGATACCTTGATTCTCAAGTGCCTTTTTAGATCTGAGAGTACGGCATTTAACAAAAGAGTGTTCTATGATAGAGATACATGCCAGCTCCTGCAGCATCATGTAGCTCCTCCAAGAAGACACATGGCTGCAAAAAAACTCCCTTCTGGGATCTTGCCTTTGTATATGGCAAATTCTGCCACACAGCAAACAGGCTACCTGGACTCTGCTTGGCATGGACAACAGTATACTGGGGGAATCAATCATCTCTTCCTGCCAATACAGGTAGACTGAACCCTACCCCCAGAGGAAAACCTGTCATGTCTCCTGGGCTTAGCTGCTACAGCAACCACTGCTTCTGAGACTGATACTTACCAAATACTGATGGAGGAAGGTCATTGGTTAATTAAATAAAGAAGCTGCTTGCCCTGATAGGTTAAAACATAGGTGGGAGGAGTAAACAGAACAGAATGCTGGGAGGAAGAGGAAGTGAGCTCAGACTCAACAGCTCTCCTCTCGGGGGCAGACGCCTCAGAGAGACGCCATCCTCCCCTCTCCCAGGCAGACACACGCGATGAAGCTCCTACCCAGGATGGATGTAGCCTAGAATCTTCCCGGTAAGACAGGTGCTCACAGATTATTAGAGATGGGTTGATCAGGATATCAGAATTAGCCAGTAAGGGCTAGAGCTAAAGGGCCAAGCAGTGTTTAAATGAATACAATTTGTGTGTTGTTATTTCAGGGTATAAGCTAGCAGGCGGCCTGGGGTGCTGGGGACGCAGCCCCGCTGCTCCTATTACTACAAAATACCATGCAGAGACCTGGAATTTCCTGGGCAGGTGGAAAAGCTATCTCACTTCTGCTCATTTATTTATCCCTTTCAGATCTGTCTGATGGCATTTTATGACTTAGGGTACTGGTATCTCATTAGTTCATTAGTTTAGGTTTTTGCTAAAAGTAAGACAGGTGTGCTTCTTTCATGGGTTTCCTAGTCCAGGATTAACAGGTTTCAGATATAACTTCAGAGACTCAGAATTGAATATTCCTCTAATTGTCTTCTTAAATGTTCATGCCTTTTAACCCAAAGCCATAGCTTTCACTATGACACCAAAGTATAAATCTGTCCCAGCTGTCCTACAGATACCTGTAGGTTCCTGGAAGAAATTCTGCTGCTGTATCAAGAAATCTGGTCTGGTAAAAACCATCAGTCTCCAGAACTTATTTTGACCCCACACCTTTTCAAGCATGTTTTTCAAGTTCACTCCTCCTTCCTGGGCCAATACCAACTTACAGAGGGCCCTTCAGACAACACCAGAACCTACACCTGGGATTTCACCATGGGTACCAACTCTGCAGGTATCTACCCAGTAGCTGAAATCCGGTCTCAGAGGGCATGTCTGCTCTCATCTTCAGGCATTCACCCTTGCCTCTCCTATGCAACCAGGGCACTTCTTTGGTCTTTTCATTCTGGCAGTTGTCACCCTTCCCATGGCAGGAAGAATTCATGGTTCTATAATGTACAAAATTTCCTTGTTCTCCTTTTCCATCCTCTGCAAATTTTACATCTAACAAAGGGAAATATAACTTCTAGTCTATCCCCCCCACCCATGTTTTGTATCTCTTATTGGAGCAATTGGTAGAATAACCTAAACCATTCCCATAGCCATCTTCATTAACTGTCTTAGCCACCTGTATCTTTTAGACTGACTCAGAAAGTTCAATTAAATCATTGATTCAACTAGGTATCATTGCTCTTATAAAAATTATCTCCATTATGATCTGCATGTCAACTGCCCAGTGAGGAGTGGAAGTTGCTCATGAAATAATCATGCTAAATACAGTGGGATCCCTCCACAGAGTAATCATGCTATTTCAAATACAGCAGAAACATGACAGCAGTAAGCAAGAGGCAGAAGAGAAGAAGCAAAGGGCATTCTGGAGATAATCCCTCTCAGGCTTTGCTTTTTCAGGGTCCGACTGTAGCTTTACTGTCTGCTGGGCTGCATACCATTAGCTACATTGCTGACTGCAGCTCCTCTGACATGGTCATTTGAAGATGGATACTATAAAGTAATCCCACTCTAGCTCAGAATTAAGTATAATAATGGGTTACTTATTTAGGTATAGACTCACAGATCACAGTGCTCTGCACAAACTGGGAACTTGAACCAAATCCAGCAGCCAAGAGAGAGAGCATGTGCTGTGAGAGTTTCTTCAGCCAATAGTCTTTAAGATACCAGCCCTCTTGGGTGTGGTCATTAGTGTTTGTTATAAATGTAGCTCTAAAGCATGCTCATGGTCTCTTACTTCCAGCTCTCATTTACGGCTGCTAAACTTGGTACATGTTCCCCATTTGTGCAGAGTACTGTGATCTAGGACAATGATCTGTGAGTCTCCCCTAAATAAATAAACCTTTATTTTACAAAATTCGGAATTAGTGTGGGATTATTTTGCAATTTCCGTCATCAAATGGAGCCAATGTAGACAACTGCATCCACACAAAAGAATAGAGTTAAGTGTGGCTTCTTGGGAGCAGCATTTTCTTGAGAGGGCTCTGTTTTCTAGAGGCAAATGTGTCTCATTTAAGGGAGGCTTCCTAACTCAACTTTAGCTGCAAAAACCTTGCAGCCTTTTTAAGAGGCTCCATCAAAAAACACTTAAATGGTGTTTAAGACTAGCCAACAACATGCTTCTTGCTGGTAGCAGGGACCTTGAAGCTCCATAGAGTGGTGGCAATAAACATGGCTCCTGCCAGTAACTCTGCCATGAGGCTAGACTCTCAGAAAGCTAAGGAATGGGGTGGATCCAACCATCAAAGCCATGGATTTAAATTCTAGCCATCTCGCTTAGCAAATTAAAGACTCATGTGGTCAGAAAAAGAGAGAAATACAGTAAAGAAAAATTCAGATGAAGAAAACCCCTAAATGGTGACAGTGTGTTTAAAAATATATATAGGCTTGGGAAAGAAAAGAAAAAGGATAAAGTTCTTTTTAAAAAGGAAGAGAGCAGTTGGGTGTGGTGGCACACACTTTTAATCCCATCACTTCAGAGGAGGAGGCAGGCAGATCTCTGAGTTTGAGGGCAACCTTATCTACAGAGTGAGTTCCAAGACAGCCAAAGATACTCAGAGACACAGAACAAGCAAGATGAGAATGCCTCACTGATAAAAGGTACCAAGCCTCCTGACTAACACAGACAAAAATTATGGGCTAATATAAGTTATAAGAGTTAATAAGAAGCCTGAGATAACAGGCCAACTAGTTTATGATTAATGTAGACTTCTGTGTTTCTTTGGGACTGAACAGCTGCAAGACCAAGTGTCTGGCTTCCTCTGTGTTGACTACAGACCGAACAATTCCTCTTCCCAGAATTCTAGTCACCCCACCTCTACTTCCTACCTGGTCGCCCCACCTCTACTTCCTGCCTGGCTACTGGCCAATCAGCATTTTATTAAAACAATATAAGACCCTGGTCCCGCAGAATCCCCCCCCCCCCCATTTTTCCAAAACAAGAACTCAGAATCTTGGTATCTGAATTGATCTCTTCAAGAGGCAGATGTTCAATTCTTATGAATGTGATTAAAGAACTGTAGGATATGGCATTTAAATAAACAGAACCCTAGTTTATTTAAATGCCATATCCTACAGTTCTTTGAAGTGGTTGAAGATTACCTATCTATGCAGAATACAATCTCTATGTATCTAAAGAACCTGATTAGTCTAACCATTACAACCATGAATTATTAATCTGTAATGGTAGGGCCATAGGTACCTTTAAATGTTTGCTAGTTGTTTTGTGTTCTTGTACAGCCTGAATGGCTGGTGATCTTTGTATATAGTACCTTATAATATCCATTCCAGAAACATTTTTTTACAGTTTCTGGGACTGTAATTTTGTTAATTTTGTAAAAATGTTAATTTTGGTATTCCATTGCTGCAGCAGGTCATGACCCCATAAATTTACTACAATATTAATCACATAAGGCCTCAGGTTCCCTCTTTGACCTTCTGGCCCTATGCATTCAACCCATATTGTGCTTTGTTTCACTTGAGATAGGGTTTCAATTCATAAGAATTGAACATCTGCCTCTTGAAGAGATCAATTCAGATACCAAGATTCTGGAGAAATTACAAACACATCTTTGCCTGTGCCCATTAATCCCTCAATTTCAATGTTGTTTATATGCACTTTTAGCTTTGGTCTTTGATCATTTATAGAAGTCTGCCAAAATATATGCTTCCTATCTCCTATTGGAATTTTTGTTTTATGCTCAGTGTTTATTCCATCAATCTGAATAGCATGTGTGTCTTTTTTTTTTTTTTACAGCAGGCAATGTTTTTTTTTTAATTTTCCTGGTGAGACATGTCCTCCACAGTGACTGGGAATGACTGCACCATGTTTGACTTGGGGAACTGTGAGAGGCCCACCAAGGAGATTTTCAATGATATCAGGTTGCCTTCTCTGTTTTTTGTTGATCTACATTGATTGCTCCAATGTCAGCCTTTGCCACATCTTCCACATAATCCACAAGATGGAGACCTTCCATTTTTTTTTTTGGCATTCCCAGAGGAGACATTATTTATAGGAATTCCTTGTCTACAATCCCTTCTCAGATGTCCTATTCTATCACAATTAAAACATTTAGTGTTTTGATGTCTCCTCATTCCTTTGGAACTTGCTTCTCCTACCCAAGCCTCAGTATTATAGTCAAATGTCTCAACGTTCATTGTATGCAGGATCCATTCATCCATTGGTGATGATCTAACCTTTAAAGGTCCAAATATCTTTTGCATTCTAAGTTTGCATTATTAAAATCCAGAAATTCAATACGATCTCATCTAGCTTATGTGTCTTTTACTCCTATTTGTATAGCCTTAGTTAATCTCTGGAAAAAGTCACTAAAGAGTTATCTTTGGCCCTGTTTAACCCTAATATACTATTCAATTCTTTTTCTTGATTCTTGAATCCTGTCCCAAGCATTTAAGTTTGCTGTGTGGCATAGGGACAAGATGTATCCATCATAAAGAGCTTGATCCTATTGGTCAGCATAAGTACCCTTGCCAGGAATTTGATCTTGGGAAGCCTCAAATCCTTTTGCTTTTCCCTTTTGTTCTAAAATGTTTTTCTTTTCTCACTAATACCATTTCCACAGTAGTTGTAGCCTGTTTTCAGGACTGCTGAAATTTATTGAGGCTTATTGCTGAAAGTCCATGTCTTTATCATCTCCCTAACAAGTGTTGAATGCTAACCATAAGATAATACTGATTGCTTAATTTCTTTTAGATAGCTCATATCTATAGGTTCCATCTACATTATTTAGATGTTGTAAAATAGCACAGGCCCCTTGTAGTAAATAGTGAGGGCTCCTTGTTCCGTCCCACCCAGCTAGCTTATGCCCTTCTACACCACTTGAATCCTTTTGAACATTTAGAACTTCATGCTTTCTCAGAGGTGATTACAGGGTAGAAGGCTGAAATCTTTGATAAGTCATCTCTGACTCTGAAACATACTGGTGATATTATATTTGCTCATCAGCTCTGAAAATTTCCTCAATCATTTCAAATCTTTTTACTACTATCTTTTGTAAAGCCTGAATCTCTTGGCCTGTATATATTTCTAGTGATCTTATTGATGCACATAGCCTCTGGTTCTCATCCTGCACATGTGATTCCAAGGTATGAAGCATTTCCTTTAACAATAATGTCTCATCCTTATTTGGACATTATTTGGATAGTGTGCAGATTAACTTTCTGAAGAAATACTCTATCTGCTAACCTATCATAATTTCTAAACAGATTTTGATTGTCAAATTCAATAGAATGAATTCTTTCAGATAATTACTCAGTACCCTTTGACATGGATTGATATTGTCTGTAAATTTAATACTATCCTTTTCAATGGTATTAAGTTTTTCAGCTAACTTTTGATTTTTGATGGTATTGATTCTGTAAGCTGACTATTCATTATTAGTCTGTAAGGATTGTATTATTTCTAAAAGTGCCTCATTCTTGGTTCTGTTATCAAATCATTTTCCTGAGGATGCAAAGTCCCAATACCCAATAAATGGGTGTATGAAAAAAAACCATATAATCCTTGCAGAATACCATCCATAGTATTAGCAAAAAGGTTATTATGCTCCTGAATGGTAATATTGTCTGCCATCACATAACTTTCAAATTTATTAATTTACTTACTTCTATTAGGAGATTTTAGTAAATTGTTGTAGTGTAATAATCTGCATTGATAAGCAGGTGTCATAGCTGCAGTTGCATGGCAGAAAAATGCAACTGGCAGCAGAGAGACGCAACTAGCATCAGTGCAAACAGTCATGCACTGCTTTGGTTTTGTGCATTGGTGGCTGGTTAAATACTGACAGATAGGTTTTGCTTGACAAAATTAGAACAATTAAGTCAATTCCATACCCAGAGAGAGTTTTTTGGTGGCCAGAATATCAAGGAGCACAGAGATTACCAGCAGGGAACACAATCCAAAGACTGCACAAGTTGCCACAGGGCAGGGAAAGTGGCAGAGGGGGGAGGGGTTCAGGCAAGTGTGTGTGAGCCTGGGGAATTTCAAAGTTGCTCCGTGGTAGCTCCCCTTTGGTGGGGTTTTTGCCAAAAAAAAAAAAAAACACTTAGTAGGTGAAATCAAGCCAAGTGGGCAGTGGTGGGAGATCTCCTGGGCCATGGAACTTTTGGACATTTTGGGCCTCTCCTAGTTGGTATGGGGTTGGGATTCATGCAGGTATCAGATCAAGATGGATAGTAGCTCAAAACTGAATATAATGAAGGGTTATTTATTTAGGGGTAGACTCAC
Organism: Microtus ochrogaster; assembly: GCF_000317375.1. Classification (NCBI taxonomy): domain Eukaryota; kingdom Metazoa; phylum Chordata; class Mammalia; order Rodentia; family Cricetidae; genus Microtus; species Microtus ochrogaster. The sequence goes on along the minus strand of NC_022035.1, from coordinate 1,484,617 downwards.
AGATTACAGTCATATGCACAAATAGGGACCCCGAACCAAATCCAGCAGCTCGGAGAGAGAGTACGCAAGCTTTAAGGCTGCATTTATAGTGTAAGAGACCATGCCCAAGTGGGCTGGAATCTTAAAGGCTGTTGGCTGAAGGAGTCTCCACAGCAGTCACTGACATCTTATAATCTTTCTGCCTCTTCTTCCACAAAGTTCCCTGAATCCTGATCAGAGTGTTTGAACAAAGATTTCCAGTTTAGGGCTGAGTATTCCAAGATCTCCCACTCTGCACATTGTCTAGCTGTCAGTCTTTGATGATGGAGTGAGGGACGGATCTATGGTGGGTATAGCAGAACACTGTTAAGAGGCAATTTTCCCTTGATGCATGGTCTGTCTAATCTCATGTTCTTGCCCACACAAAGCAGTATCAGGAATTGGTTCCATCTCTTGGAGTGGCTCTTAATTCCAATCAGATCGTGGTCGATTGCTCCCACAATATCTTTGCCACTATCGCAGCAGCATATCATATATGCAGGTCACCATTGTAGATCCTAGGGTTTGTTTCTGGATTGGTGTTCTTCTTTCTCCTCTGAGAGCACGCAGTGTACCTTCCAGAACAATGAATAGTATTCATTAATTCAGTAGCAGTGAAGAAGGCTTTAGTTAGGCACCAGCTCAACCTCAGCATGTTCACAGAGTATCTAAGTGTTGTCTTGAGCAATAGGATCTATTATCAGTTTGTGGAGAGCAACACATATCTTTGGCAATAGCTTGAGGCATTTGAGGGTTTCCATGGTTCTCCTTTGGCCAATGATTCAATTAGATGTTGCTCATTCCCAGTACTTGTTGTTTTACTTGGTGGTAAAAGATGTTTATTTGGGTCATTGTCTCCATTATTTGGGGATTCCAATGAAATTTCTTTCATATATGTATATATTTTAAGAAGTTTCTACTGTAGTAGGTTAACATATGAATCCTCAAATGGCCCTTAGTGTTAGTAAGCCCTCCCCATAACCCTCCCTTATCCCTTTATTATTTTATACTATAATTCTATTCATTTCATCTGTTTGCAAAATTAATTTCATCTGTAATTAAATGGTAAAACTTATAGAAATTCCAGAAAATTATTTTAAACCAAATTTCTTAGACTAGACATGGTGGTATACGCATGTAATTCCAAAAGTCAGGAGTTTGGGTCAGGAGAACTATCACAAGTCCAAGGCCAGCCTAATTATATAGTGAGGTCTGGGCTAAACATTGCTACTTAAAATAAATTTCTTAGGCCAGGCATGGTGGAACATTCCTGTAATACCAATAGTCATGAGAATGAGATTGGATGATTGCCATGAGTTCAAGGCCAGTCTAATTCCATGAGTTATTCAGAGATACATAGCCAGATACTTTCTCAAAAACAAACAAACAAAAATACATTGTAATTTATAATCAGTAAATGTTTGATTCCTATACCATTTTAATGTAACTACATTCCTGGGGGGGGGGTCACATAAAAATTTATTGGGTGAAAAACTCTTAAGTGAAACAATTGAAGAATTCCTGCCTTACCCTGTTCCCACTGTGGGAATATACTTTATGTTAAAAAATAATAGGAGTTAGATTTAACCATCCCATTATATACATTAATCTAGTACTTTATGCTCTGAGCTACCTTACCACCCCAAGAAATACTGGTTTCAAGAGTCATGTTGATTGTTAGAAAAGGTGGTTATAGAAGTAGTAGGTGGGAGATAGAAGATAGGGGGTTTTACTATAATTTAAGGAGAAACAATAAATAGGATAAAGAAAGGGGCATGGATATTTGGCAACACTTAGTGGCCTGCCACTAACTAATAGCCAATCTTTATTAATAGTGATGCATATACTAGAACTGTATTAAGATCACTATATTAGCGTGTGTCAATTCTTACAATACTTCCTTGATATAGGCTTCTCTTTTCCTTACTTTGTGGAAATAAAGCAAAATTGAATCATAGAGAGGTTATATAATCATGCTAACACTGTTAATAAGGAGTGAGCCTAGGGCATGAACTAGCCCAGTGTAATTCCAAAACCCTCTTTATTCCTTAATGACTAAAAAAAAAAAAAAAGAGCAAATTAAATTTTGTGGATAAAGAAGAAAAAGTAGCAGAATCTGAGTAGCATTTGTTTTAACTGTGGTGATCAAATTAACTCATCAGCATTTGCTGAGGAGTCATGAATTGTTAATGGGCTTGTGGAAAGACTACTACCTTTGCTGATGTCTACTTGAATATAGCTCTTTAATTTAACTCCAGGGTATTTAAATTGTTTGGCTTCTCAGAAGCTTCATTTAATAGGCCCTGACCTGGAAGTTGGCTAAGAGCTTTTGAAAACAGACATGTCTTCTACTCCAGGAAACCAATTCTTCTAATATTAAGAAGTAGATTGGAAGAAAGATTGATCACTAAGTTTATATTGCTATATTGATCCAGTTGATAAGTCTTGCAAGTTATTACTGGTGGGTATGTACCAATGAAAAAGTAGGAAGAAATAGGAAGTAAAAAAAGTAGGAAAAAGCAGGAAGAAAACAAGAAAGTCTTCTTAGCAGACTGTAGAAAACTATAGATATAATGTAGTCTGACTTCTTTCTCTATATTGGCCCATTTTTTAAAAAATACTAATGGAACTGAATAGCCCAAGGGCACTATTAAAAAGCAAATGTGGCTGATACTCTGATTAGAAGCAATTTGAACCGCACAACTCAAACTGTGACCCAGACCTCCTCATAAAATTGAATTGAAAACATAAGGAAGAAATAATAACTGGTATATATAGGTACACATAAATATTTACCAATCGTGCTGATCGTGTAATAATTAGACAAAATTACATTTTAATGTGCCAGAGATAATATAAATAAATAAGAAAATAAATAAAAAAGAAAAGAAGATGAAATGTGAAACTAAGGACCTATTAACTTTAATATCTACCCTAGGAAAAACAGATTATTTTGCCAAGCAAAAGAACAAGTTGTTCTCAAATTCTCTTCCCTCCATCCCTTCCTTCCTTTCTGTCTTTCCATATTTGTCTCTTTTTTTCTATAATTCTAAAGATTGTGTATAATTCTTCCTCAGGTTTTTAAGTCACTACAATGTTGTTCACACTGTATTCTTATACAAAGACAAATACAATGGACTTCTGGTAAATTCTTCAGTATCATAATCAGCATTTTAGATATTTAAATAACTTTACAGGTTATCTAAATCTGTGTTTTTCAAATTAAAATTTAGTACCTACTTGAGGCAGAATAAGGCAGAAAAATTAACAAAAAAAATACATATTTCCAGAATCATACAACTCAACAAACATTATGGAAATCTTGTTGAAACATCTCTTATTGGTTTCTTCATCTTGATTGTTGGCCACGTTTTTTATTGTTAATCATCTTGGAAAACTTATAAATGATTATCCAGGGCCATTCTATTTACATTATTGTCACATTACAGAGGGTTGTATTTATAACTTCTTCCCAGACATACTGTTTCTCTAAAAATTTGTATGTAGAAGTCTAACTCTTAGTAGGATCACGTAACAAAGTGGAATTTATGATAGGCAATTAGGTTCAGTTGATGACAGGAGGATGACGAACCCATAATGACATTTGTGTTTTTGACTGAGGGGTGAAGACTCCAAAACATCCTTTTTTATGCAAGTGAGTGGAGCAAACAGATAGCCATTGACAATTCACCAGAAGGACTCTCGCCAGAAAGAGGCCATATTGGTGCACTTATTTTAAACTTCCTAGTTTCCAAAATCCTGAAACCTAAGTTTCTGTTGTTTAAGAAATGACTGACTGTTGTCTACACTATTAATATCAGGCCAGTAACAGAACCATGCTGATGAGTTAAAAAAAAATATTCATCCTCCTTGAAGCTTACTTTTTCCCTCTGAGTTTTTATTTTGATATTGCTGTTTGTCTTGTTTTTTGTTTTGTTTCTGAGGCAAAGGGACTCTGTATGTATAAGTTGTTATTCAAGTCATGGTCTTCCTGCCTCAGCTTCCACCAATATTTGCTGTGGGATAACTCTTCTGTATGCTGTGAATATATGTTGTTTTTATTGGTTGACAATAAAAGCTGCCTTACCCTATAGCACGTCAGAATATAACCAGGTGGGAAAGAAAAACTGAATACATGGAGAAAAACAGGGAAGAGTTGAAAAAGACAAGCCAACCATCTAAGGAACAAGACACCAGCAGACTGGTAAAAGCCAGGGCCACTTGGCAAAACACAGATTAATAGATATGGGTCAATTTAAATGTAGGAGTTAGTAATAACAGTAGAGGGCTTGCTTATCATACAGAAATTTCTAGGTTCAAGTTACAAAACTATAAAAGAAAAAGTAGCTAAACTTGGAGATGGGAAACAAAACAGTCAGATACTTCGGCATAATACAGGTCATTGAGGATTTTAATGTTTGACCAGAGACCATATAGTGGGAATGACATGAATGGCATGCTATGTATTCTCTCTCTCTCTCTCTCTCTCTCTCTCTCTCTCTCTCTCTCTCTCTCTCTCTCTCTCTCCTCTCCCTCCTTAATTAATTTTATTTTTCTCTTCTTTCTTCTTCCTCTTCTCCTGCTGTCTTTTTATTACTTTTGTTGTTGTTGAGGCTGACCTCAGCTTCCTGGGCTCCAATAATCCTCTTTAGCCATGGAAGTTACTGGGATGACAAGTATGAGCTACCTGTTAACATTTCCCAATATCTCTATCTAATAGATATGAGAATTACAGAGAACACAATTTCACTGTCCTGTGAAGCCTTATATGATTTATGTTTATCTTCTTACTCTCCATCTCTTTGCTCCTTGAACACCTATAAGTAAAGCTTCTTTCATTTATTGATCTAGTCTCTCTCTTTCTCTCTCTCTCTGATAAGGTCCTGCTATGGAGCCCAGTCTGTTCTTGAACTTTCATCCTTCCCCTTGCCCCAACCTCTTAAGTTCTGATATTACAGGCAAATGTCACCTTGTCCAGTTTCTTGATAACATTTCTTAAATAATTTTTAAGCGTATTTTATCATAATACTGTTTATCCAACTAATGACTTAACATACATATGTCAATTTTTATTTGCTTTTCAAATTTTTGTTTGAAATAACATCACATTGTGTATTCCAGGATACAATGAATCAATGTGTAGCTCACTCTGGTCCTTGGCTCATGATCCTCTTTTCTCAGCCTGCCACGTGCTGACCTTATAGGTGTTTATCACCATGCAAGTATACAATATACAAGTATTCATTATTTGTGTGAGAATCACTTTTAAAATTTTAAAACTTGTATTTTAACAGTAGACTTTTTAATATGTATGTTGTTATCTTTAGTCCTTTAATCTATGACTGTACTCTTTTATATTACTTTTGCTGTCTCTTTAAAGACTTTTATTTTCACAACTATTTCTTTCTTTTTTTCCCGTTTATTTATTTATTAAAGATTTCTGTCTCTTCCCCTCCACCGCCTCCCATTTCCCTCCCCCTCCCCCAATCAAGTCCCCCTCCCTCATCAGCCCAAAGAGCTTTCAGGGTTCCCTGCCCTGTGGGAAGTCCAAGGATCACCCACCTCCATCCAGGTCTAGAAAGGTGAGCATCCAGATTGCCTAGGCTCCCACAAAGCCAGTGCGTGCAGTAGGATCAAAAACCCATTGCCATTGTTCTTGAGTTCTCAGTAGTCCTCATTGTCCGCCAAACTAATTAAACAACAACTATTTCTTTCTATACCTGCTTATACCCCCTTTTTAAAGCCTATGTACATTTTTTAAACACTCTGTGACCTGCGCAGAGGTTTATTTTTGTCCTAATCAGTCTTTATTTTATATCTGTAATCATTTCTGCCAGGAGCACATTTTTTTTTTAATGCTAAGTGGGTACTGTTATGACTAAGACTGAGGCTTTGCCTGTTGGCTCCTCCCTGTCCTACATGGTAGAGGTGCGTTCACCATCTCTGGGAGCCATGCTCACCACCCCAGCGTCAGGGACACAGTGAATCTATGTCACCATTAAGCAACTTGTAGCACTCTGCTCACAAACCGTAACGGCTCTGTAGCAGGACCGCCCAAACGACTCAGAATCGTCCCTGTCACCAGCACAAACCAGGAATCTGTCTCCTAAAGGAGCCATGCCTCGGCTTGCAGCCCTCAAACAGAGCCTATCTAAAAAAAAATGCAGCTACCAAAAAGCTGTGCTTGGTCCCATTTTTGTGGTTCTAGAAGGCCCTCTTTTTTAAAAGGCTTTTTTAGATCTTATTTGGAGCCAAAGTAGGCAGTGGATGCTATTTGTAAACTGAGACTGTGCTTTTTTTCCCCCGGCCACTCAGACCCAAATAATCACACAAAACTCATATCAATTGCAACATTGTTTGGCCAATAGTTTAGGCATATTCTTAGCTAGCTCTTACATCTTAAATTAACCCGTTTCTATTAATCGATGTATCGCCACAAGGCTGTGGCCTACTGATAAGTTTCCAGTGTCTTTCTCCTTCATCAGTTACATGGCTTCTACTTGACTCTGCCTACTCCATATATCTCTGTTCAGATTCCTCACTTGGTTGTTATTCTGTTGATCCATGGGCCAAAACAGCTTTATTCATCAACCAATAAAAACAACACATATACAGAAGGATATCTCACATCAGTTTTGTTTGGGAGATTCTTTGAAAGTCACAGATTTATAGCTGTAAAAGGGGTGAGTTGAAACACAAAGGTTATGGATGCTTAGGCCTTAAGTATAGCTCTCTTCTATCTTAAAATTCTTATTTGAGATATCTCTAGAAAAAAAGAAGGAATATTACCTTCCAGCAAATTTTATTAAATGTACTCTGATTCCAAACTTGCAATTCATTTCAATTCCAGGTGAGGTGATTCTCATTTCAGGTGCTTTAATTATTTAATTTCCTCTGCATGTCTGCCCTGATTGCAATTTGACTGTGTGTCTATGTCTAAATGCTCTGATTTGTTTGAAGAATCATTCACGGTGGCAAAAACCAGCCATCTTAGAAATACCTACATTTAAGTAGCAAATAGTAATTTCAAGTTAAGTGGCAAACAAAACACACACTGTCACTGTCAAAGTGACAGATACTGACACAGATGACAAGGTTTTCAAATTAAACAACAAAAACTGAATACAGTGAAAATAAGACACTTAACAATTTTCTATGACTATATAAATTCTTGAGAAGAAAGAGAAAATCTATTTGTTTGTTGACTACTAGTATTATATTGTTGTTAAAGTGCAAACACTAGTAACTTTCCCTTTTTTGAAGCTCATGACAATACACACATTTAACATATATTACTGAATTATTCTTTTATAGTGATCTGCCATCTAAAGCTTTTTCCAAAATTTCCCTTTGTCTTTTAAAATAGCTTGTAAGGACAGAAGTGATACAGCAGAATAACATTTGGTAAATGGCCTAACATTATTGCCAATAAAAATCAATCATTTGTAAGCAGTCAAATTAATCTTTCATTCACTATATTCCAAATAATCAAATAGGTTACATAATGCCCTGCTCTCAAATGTGAAACATTTATAGCACTAGTAAGTAGCTGACATGTGAAATGAGTCAATGAATCAGTGAATAAAGGTACCTGTTGTTGAACCCAACAACCTGAATTGCAACCTAGGATCCAAGAGAAGAGAATTGACTCCTGCAAGCCGCTCTCTGCCATGTGTGTTCTGTGACCCACTAATATACATACGATGCACATACACACACACTTGCACATATGTACACACATGCATACAAAATAAAAGTAAATTACTTAAAAAGAAGTAAAGGCATGACCTAAGATATAAAGCACATTTCATTAAACAGTCCCTATAAAAACTTCAAGCAAACAATTGTTGTAGAGCTAAAAAACAAACTTGTACAGTTTTACTCATTTGGTGTTTGCTTATTTGACAAAGATGGTTTTCTCGTGATCTCCTACTGTGTTAAATTGCTTTCCAGGGATATTAACAGTTCTGCAACTTAGCTAAATATTTTTATGTTTTTATTGCAAAGTTAATTTTTGTGATTCTGTTGATTAGAAAGCTCCCTTGCAACATTTGTTTCCCTTCTCATTTTGATTTCAGAAATGGACTTGACTCATTAGACACACAAGTGTGAAAGAAAACCAGTTCTGGTAACTTAGAACCAAGGAGGACCCCAGAGTGAGTGAAGGTGTCAAGATTACAAAATGGGCATGTAGAACCTGACAAAACAGTACTTCAGAACAGGTGACATCTCCCATGAAAGAGCCAGCATCCAAGGTGAAGTGCCTGATATTCCAAACCATTAGATAAAGTTGCTAAACATCACTGAATCCTGGATTTATGCTTTCTTCTCATCTAATCTCCTTTGTAATAACCAGCTTTGGGGACACCGAAATTTGTTAGCAAAGGCAGGGCATGCTGCCTTCCTGCTTGGTGCCTATCTTCTATAGAAATTTCTATGTAGTCTGTTAGCAGGTAATTTTGTGGGACTGACTCTATGTAAATTTGACTATTAGAACAAAAAGTGAATGCTGTTGTTTTAGGGCCTCATGGTGTGTGGAAATGGAGGAAGATCATTCCATTGCCCACACAGGAGAAGTTACACTACTAAGGTGTTTTGGGAATGAATCCCATTTTGAAAGGAAGAATCACAGCTTCACAACAGTTTTACAGATATGACAGTGACTTTTCCAAAAGACAACTCTTCCTGTAGCTGTGCAAAATAAATTGCCACATAAATTGTACCCTTGTGGGTCTGTCTTTATGAATCTGTAAGCTGTACATTACTGTGTAGTCCTGTGGGCTCCAACACAGGAGATCTTGTCTTTCTTTCCTTCCTATGTAGATCCATGTATATCTCTCTTAGGGTCCTCTTTGTTGTCTAGGTTCTCTGGGATACGGACTCTAGGGTGGTTTCTTTATTTTATGTCTAAAAGACACTTGTGAGTACAGTTTTTTTCCAAATTGCTTCCTGTATTTTGTTGGGCAAAGTAATTTTAGGGTTTATGAAGACCTTTGGGGGGGCTGTTGTTCCATCAAACCACATTAACCTGCAAGGAATCCACAGGTTTCCATCCTCTGTAGAAATAAAAGCAGAACCCTTTTTTTCCAAAGCAACATATCCTTCGACCCAAATTTTGAAGTCAAGATATCTTTCTGTTGGTTTATCTTAGCAGCCTCCAGAATCAAATGTCTCTCTGCAGTTAAAAAATTCAAAGAAAACACAATAATATACATAATCCAGACTCTTTATGTGTATTTTATCTTATATGGCTTATTTTTCTTTACTTCTTTCATGTATAACTGTCTGTGCCCTTTCATATTATTTTACTGTCTCTTTAAGGACTTTTTTTTATCAGTCTACCTGAGCTAATGGGAGCTCATCAACTCCAGCTGGACAGGAAAGGAAACAGCATAGGACCAAACTGGTCCCTTTGAATGTGGGTGACCTTTGTATGGCTAGGGCAGACTATGGGGCCACTGGCTACTGCTTGTACTGGCTTTTTTGGAATCTATTCTCTTTGGCTGGATACCTTGCACAGTCTAGATATAGTAGGAAGGGCCTCGGACCTTCCTCAAAGCATTGTGACTTACCCTCTCTGAGGAGTTGAAGGGGGCTGGGGTGTAGGAGTTAAATAGAGGGAATGGAAGGAGGGGAGATAGTGGGAACTGGGATTGCTATGTAAAAATAAAAAATAATAAATTTTTTAAAAATGAAAAAAAATTAAAGAACAAACAACAATGACAACAAAGAGAAACAGTGAGTGCAGGACTTCTTTCTGTCACTTAACTTGCTTTCTGTAACCTGTTCCCCATGCTGGATTACCTACCTGGTCCACCTTGACATAAGGGAAGAAGCTCAGTCCTGCCTCAACTTGATATGCAATGCTGTGTGCAAGCACATGGGAGGCCTGTCACTTCCTACATAGATATGGAATAAGAGTAGATGGGGAGAGTAGATGGGAAGGGGACGGGACAGAAGAGGATGAAGGGAGACGGATTTGTATGTAAAAAAATAGAAAAAAAGTTATTAAAATAAAAAAAACTGCAGGAAAAAAATAAATGCTTTCCTCCCCCCACCAAAGATTTTGTTTATTTTTTTTAAAAAAACCATTTACTTTTTCTATATAATTGTCTATGTTCTTTTTCTTCTCTCTCGCAAGTCTATGTACATTTTAAAAACATACTATGACCCACTTAGGGCTTTGTTTTTCTCTGGATCTGTCTTTATTTCATATCTGTAATCATTTTCTGACCAGAAGCACTTTTAAAATGGTAAGCAGGTTGGTCGCAGTGCCCTGGATGCTGGATCAACCTTTCTTGACCTTTTAATATGGTGGAGATTAATTAATTAATTAATCCATGCTTATTGCCCTAGCTCCAGGGACACAGCAGATCTATGTCATCATTAAATAATTTGTAGCACTCTGCTCACAAACCCCATTTAAATGCACGACCTCCCAAAAGAGGCAGAGATTGTGCTGCCAGCACAAACCAGGGAGCCCTTTTATAAGAAGTGGTACCTCTGTTTGCCACCAGCAAATAGAGCAAATCTGAAAAAAAAAAATAGAGTTACCAAGAAGTCATGTTAACTTTGTTGTTTTATGTCTAAAATCCCTTTTATGCTCTCTCAGGTTTTATGAAGATGTAATTTCCCCATGATGGCCTTCGTTTAGTAAGCAGAGACCATTTGTTTCTTGGCTGCTCTGACCCGAATCACACAGAAACTATATTCATTGCAACACTGCTTGGCCATGAGCTTGGGTATATTACTGGCTAAGTCTTATATCTTAAATTAATCCATTTCTATTATTTGTGTATCACCATGAGTCTTGGGCCTACCATTAAAAGTTCTGGGTGTCTTTCTTCTTTTGCAGCTACATGGCATCTCTCTGACTCTGTCTACTTTCTCTCTGTATCTCTGTTTGCTTTCCTGCCTGGCTTTACTCAGCTAAGATGTTAGCCAAAACAGCTTTATTCATTAGCCAATAAAAACAACACATATATAGAAGAACTTTCCACATCAAATTACCTCACTCAATGTTTTTTTCTAGTTCCATTCATTTGCCTGCAATTTTCAAGTGTCATTATTTTTTACCTCTGTGTAGTACTCCATTGTGTAAGTGTAATGAAAATGAACTTGTTAGCAATTTGTATTTCTTCTTTCAAGAAATGTCTGTTGTCCTTTTAAAATTCTATTATTTATGTGTATGTTGCTCTTGAATTGAGCTCTTTATACATTCTGAATATCAATGCCTTATAAGAGGGGTTGTTTGAAAATGCTTTGTCCTACTTGGCAAGTTGTCACTTTATTCTGTCTCTTGCTCCCTTTACTTTGCAGAAACTTTAGTTTGATATAACCCCTTTTGTCTATTTTTGTTTCTGTTGAATGTGATTTTTTTTTTTTTGTGGGGAGGGTCTTATTTCAAAGTCATTGTGGTGGTTTAGATAAGAATCACCCGCATAGGCTCATAGATTTGAATGCTTAGTTACCAGGTAGTCACACTGTTTGAAAGGATTAGGAGGTATAACCCTGTTGGAAAAGGTGTGGCCTCAATGGAGAAAATGTGGCCTTGTTGGAAGACGTATGTTACTAGGTGGTGGGCTTTGAGGTTTCAGAAGCACAAGACAGGCCCAGTATCTATCTCTGCTTGCTGCCTGTCGATTGGGATGCCAAACTCTCAGGTCCTCTCCAGCATCACGTCTGCCTGCATGACACCATGCTCCCTGCCGTGACAATAATAAACTGAACCTCTGAAACTGCAAACTAGCCTCAATTAAATGTTTTCTTTTATAAGAGTTGTCATGGTCATGGTGTTTCTTCACAATGACTAAGATAGTCATCAACATCCAGACACCAAAGTATTTCTTCTATCTTTTTCTGTAGTAATTTCATAGATTCAAGATTTACACTTATAGCAATGAAGAATTTAGAGTTGGTTTTTGAACTGAGAGAGAGAGAAACGGGCTAATTTTTCAAGTTTTTCTAGCATTGTTTATTGAATACCTTCTACTTTCTCTGACAAGATTTTGCTGTTATCTCTGGGTTAGATATTTTCTCATTTGGCATGTCTATCTTTATTGGTACTATTCTACTGCTTTAGTTACTTGCTGTGTCTGTGAAGCATATTTTGAATTTATATTTTATAGTGTTCTCTGCCAGTCCTTCCTTCAGTGTTTGCATCAAAGAGATCATTTGTTTCCTTGGTTTAACTTAACCCCAGGCACTGAAGTAATTTTTTTCTCGATATCATGTGTGAGGTTATTCTTTTCTTTTCTTTTTTCAGCAGCTTTTTCAAAGTGTACAGAAAGTTATTGCTGCTTGAATATTGATTTTGTTTCCTAGAACTTTACTAAGTTCTTCAGATCCAATATTTTTTAAAATGGAATCCTTAAATTTTTTTCATACTTAAAATTATATCATAGGTACTTCTCTTCTTGTCTTCACACTCCCGTTTGTTCTTACTTTATTGCTGTGAGAGTTCCGGCACTATCCTGGATCCTGATGCCATGCTGAAAGAGTCCTATCACATGTGGCCTTCACTTTGTTCAAGTGCATGCCTTCCTTTGTATTTACTATCTTTAGAATTTTGACCATGAAGAGAAATTGACTCATTTTTCCTGAGTCTAGGTCATCTCACCTAATATAATACCTTCCAGATCTTTCCATTTTCTTACTAGCTTCATTTTCTTTATAGAAATCACATTTTGTAGTCATTAAATTTAATTATAGTTTAGGAAAAAAATGAATGAATAGCTTTCTCTATAAAACGGTGACAGTGTGACCTACAGTTATTTGGAGGAAAGACACTACTAACTTAAACAAGCCTACTTTTTTTTTTTACCTGTTTTACAAAAGGTCCTATCCCATTTCTAGTGTTATGAAAAAGACTTGCATGCCCCTAAATTGGATGAAAATACAAACAGAAGAAGCTGAACAGCTAAGGGACAGAGTAGGCCTCAAGAGAAACTTTCAGAGGTACCCCCAGTGTCAACAGAAACCATCTGTCTGAGATTTGAAGTTCTCCAGTCATCTCTGTCCCACTCTGTGTTTATAGATATGTGTGAGGTGAGAATAACCAAACTTCCCTTTTGTCAGTAGAGATGGCTATGACTCTAGCAGCTCCTTAGTTCTTCTTCTGAATGGTGCCCATTGCTTCTTCATCAGAGCAAAGTGAAGTACTTCTGATGACGCCTCTGTGATCTGTGCTATTGACTCTCTCTAAACACTGAGAACCATGGTGCAGTGCATGAAGCCCCATCCATCATGGCATCCAGATAGGCATTTGTTCTATATTTTCCCAGGGCAGAGGTACATCCTGTCAATCTTCTTGTCAGAGCTACCATTTTTGTTTTGTTTAATCAAGGTGAAAGGCCATTTTGAACTTCTGAGTTGTGAGGTCAAAAATGACAAGCACCTTGAACATATCACTGTGGATGCTTTTTTGTGGCCTTGGAGTTTACACTTTTGCTCTTCATTTGGTGTCTAAACCCCTAAACATCGAGGAGAATTCTGGGAGTGGAGCGAAAACTCGCTGGAACCATCACACTTTTGAGCTGCAGCAGCTGAAGCATATCTTCCAGCCTTTAGTTAGCCAATGGAAAGGAAGCCATGTCATCTGCTAACAGGGTGGGCCTGACTTCACGAGAGAAAAGATACCACTGTGGTCAGTGGGAGACCAGGAAGGATGCAGCGGGATATGCAATGGCTCATTAGCTCCGTTATTGACTTTTCCTCTTGCTCTGCCAGCCTCTCCCTGCATTTCCCTTTCTGCAGATGGTTATATCTGTCCATCACGTGGTTTTACTCTTTATTATACTGTTGTAACATATTATTTTTATTAACATGTATGTTAACTGCTTTTGAATCCCTTCCATTATCCACTTTACTATGGCATACAATCATTTTATATGCAGTAAAATTCAATTTTCTGACTTTGAACTCATCCATCAGCCTCTCATGTAGAGAATACTAGGGAAATTGGCAGATGCACAGCAGAATGTAACAACTGTATGAGAATTTTTCCTGATATAGTCATCAGACATATAATTTTATATCTCTCCCTCCTGCCTCTTTCCCTTCCTCTTTTTCTGTCCCTTCAGTTCTGGTATACTGTGTCTTAAATGGTGACGTTGTTTTTGTTTGCATGAAATATATCGCCGAGTCTTAAATGTATCCATCCAGGCTATATCTTTCAATTAAGGAATTTAATCCATTTGTAGTCAAGGTTACCATTGACAAGTAAAGATTTGCTCCTACACTAATTTTCTTCTGGTTCTTTTGCATTCCTTTGTTGGTGATTGCCTTTCCTCTACCTCCCAAGTGTTCAGCCTAGTGTTCATGCACCATCCCATTTGCCCTTTCTTCTTCCTCTTGGAAGGTTAGTTTTTAGCTTTGTTGGATGGGGTACTCATGTTGGCAGTCCCCTTCTCTTCCCCTCCTAGTTTACCCTGTTTGCTGCCTGTCTGTAAGGTTCTGTTGGAAAGCCTGTGTTAAGGATCCAGGCATACATGACTTAATACTTTTCTCTTGCTGTTTTTAGGACCTACTCTGCTTGTATTTCTGACGGTTTAACTATGATAGACCTTCACTAGCATCTTTTCTGATTTCATGTTGAGTTTTTTTTTTTTTTTGAGCTTCAAGGACCTAATTATTTCTATTTTCTCAGGACACTGAAGTCTTTGTAACTGTTTTCCTTAAAGAGTTTCTATGTTTTTCTTCCTCCTTTTTTTTCCCCCCTGGAAAGCTTGCTCTGGGATGTTCGTTCATGTTGTGTCCCCAGATGTGAGTGCAGTTCTTCTGATCACTGGCTCCAGCAGATGCGCAGTTCCAGCCCTGGCTGTATTGCTTATACCACCGCTCACTCTTCAGCATGCAGCCACAGTACCTTCTGCCTCATTGATATTTACATTGTATGTATTTATCAATAATTTTCCTTCAGATCATCAAATTTCATTTTTATGGTGATTTTGTTATGTATAGAATGTATGTATTCAGGCTGTTGAAAAATCATTTTTCCTGTCACAATTTACTTTTATATCTTTTTTGTTGTTGTGAGCCAGCCTCTTGCTTTGTAACTCTTGCAGGCCTGGAACTCACTGTTTACCACAGGTTGGTCAGAAAGTCATTACCCTTTTGCCTCGGCCCCTTGAGCACTACTGTTTTTATTCTATGTGCAATGCAATTGCTGATATAGTTGTAGCAAGTCTACCATATTTTAGCTTACAATGCCATGATAAAATACTGCAAAGTCAGGAAATTATAAACAGTATTTTCTTCATATGTCTGGAGGCAGGGAGTTGTTCAATATCTGGAGACCTATGAATGCGTTTGGTGCAAGCTTGCTTTTTGTCATATATGGAGCTTTTTCTGCATGCTCATGTGGCTCAGGAAAGAAAAGGAAAAGGCTCCCTTAAGCCTTTTATGAGGACATTTTATGACCTAGTCTTCTTTTATTTTTTATTTTTGAGATACAGGGGATAGAACTTAGGGCCTCACACATACTAGGCAAGCATTTTACCAACGAGTTACATCCCTAGGCTACAAAGTGATCCTCTAAAGGCTATACTTTTTAAAAATTATTGCAGTTGGGATTAAATTTAAACATGAACTTTAGAGGAACACAGCATTTTACACATTATATGCCACATTCTTGTTTAGTTCTAAGTTTTATTCCGTTCATTTTATGTAATTTCTCTATTACCTGTTCTAGATATAGACATAAATGATACAGATATATAATTATCATCAGCTGGTGAGAATATAGGTGGTTGCCACTAAGCTTGGTGACTAAGTTTGCTTCCTGGGGCCCACATAAGAGAAAGAAAGAACTGACTTCCATAAATTTTTCTACGACCTGCACACATGCACTGTGGCATGTGTGCATATGCATGCACACAAGTACCATATTGACATGCAGATTCATATATTCAGCCATACACACACCATACACACACACACACACACACACACACACTAAAAATTGTCTCATTTATGTTTTTTGTGTTTTAAGGTCTATTTTTATATAAATAACCTTTCTGTGGTTTTCAAGGTACATATATGAGTCTCTCGGCCTTCATGGTAGGACCATCACAGATATCCCTTCTATATTTGTTATGTAGTCTGGAAAACATTTGTGTTATTTTCTTAAACTATTATGTCTTTGGCATTTTATTTCTATGTTTTTCTTAGGTCCTTTCTGCTTTTCTGTATTTCTCTGCTTCTATCTTGTTTCAGCCTAGTTTAGCCTGAATTGCTTCCTCTGGTATTTCTGTACTTTAGATGTGCTGACAATTTTCTCAACCTTTGTCTTTAAATGATCCATTTCACTTTCATTTTGAATATTTTTTAAATAAAAAAATTTAAATTATTTTTCCTTTCAGTTTATTTTTAAAATAATTTCATATATATATATATATATATATATATGTAAATGTGTGTGCCTGAGTTTATGTGCCTACATACACAGAGAAGGCAGAAGAGGAAATCAGATCACTTGGTTTAGAGTCACAGACAAGTGACTTAGATGGGTGCTGGCAACCGAATTCAGGTCTTCTGTTCTCTGAGCCGTATTCCCAGCCTCCCCTTTAAGATGTTGCTGATGTCATTTAATCGTCTCCTGATACCAATGATTACTTTGAAAAGGTAGTTATCGGTTTCTTGGTTACACCTTGAATGCCATGGTTCCTGATCTATACCTTGTTTCATGAAAGTCTCTTGATTTTTGATTTTGGCAGTTTTACCATCACATGCTTATTGATTGTTTCCTTCATGTTTCCTGGAGATTCTTTTTTTTTTAATAACTTCAAATATATATATATAGTTTAATAGTATTTACAGTTTCACCTGGATCTGTGCAAGACTAAAAATCTTTTTATTATTATTGAAAAAATTTCTGCCTCCTCCCTGCCTCCCACTTCCCCCCTCCCTCCACTCCTCTCCCCCTCTCTCCACTCCTCTCCCCCTCCCCCCACTCCTCTCCCCTTCCCCCCACTCCTCTCCCCCTCCTGGAGATTCTTGAGGTCCCAGAATCTGCAATTTCATGCCTTTCATCGGTTTAGGAAGTTTCTGTACATTAAATGTCTGACAGAGTTTCTCTCAGATATGTTTCTCTTGCACTTAGGCCCTTCCTGCTGAGGATCTTCTCGCCACCTGAGCTCACGTCTTCTGCCATCTCTTACCCAGTCACTACCAGGCTACTGGCACATTGTACTTTCCCAGTGCTGTATCATCAATTCGTTTATTTGTACAGAGAATTATTTTCCCTGTGTTTTATTAGCGTTCCTCCCTCCATCGCACTCCAAGCTCCTCCTCCCACTCTTTAGCCTGAGAGGGTGACATCCTCATATCGTTTTGAATGTCCTCAAACTCGTGTTCCTTCTTCTGCAGACTCGGAAGTAGCTGAGATTGTAGGTGCTACCTGAGTCTAGAGGAGTGGTTCTCAGCATGTGGGCTGTAGCCCCTTTGGGGTCAAGCAATTCTTTCACAAGCGTTGTCTAAGACCATCAGAAAGCACAGATAGTTACATTAAGATTCATAATGGTAGCAAAGTTACAGTTATGAAGTAACAACAAAATTCATTTTGTAGCTGGGGTCACCACAACTAGAGGAGCTGTATTAAAGGGTCTCAGCATTAGGAAGGTTGAGAACCGCTGCTCTAATTTTAATGATTAAAAATTTTCCTTTTTCTTATGCATTTTCCCTTACTTTTTAATTAATTAAAATTAATTTCTTTTAAAACTGCTATATGTTAGTTACCTATCACCTTGATCATCTCTCTGCTTCTATTTTCCTTTTTCTTTAGTTTTCAGCAACAATTTTCTGCTTCTTTGTATTACAAGTTTTTGTTGCGGGCTAGAAATCGTCTGTGAAACGGCACAGACTGCCACTGGTGCTAATTGTTTCCAGGGCCCGTTAGTTCTCTCTTCCTGTTACGCAGTGGGACTGATTGCTGCAATTCACCCAAACTGGGCTGGAGCTCAGGTAGATGAAGTCAACTTCTGGTTTCAGATGTCTTGAGGATAGTTCCTGTGTTTGGATTTGGTATAGGCTCCTTTCTCTTTATGAATTATTCTCCCAACACTGTGGTACTATGGGCGACTTCAGTGCGCTTTCCCGTTTAAGGCTCCTTTCACGCTTCTACCCAGCCCAGAACTTAGTAGCTTCCCACAAGGGAAGCAAGTCCTAGGTTTAGAGCTGACCTCTTTTCTAGTCTGTCCCATAGCTTTTTAAAATTGTATTTCACTCATAAGTAATTTTTTTAAAAAAAAAACATCTTTGAGAATGCTTGTCCTGATCTGCATTATATAATGGATAATGTCCATCCCTATTTCCTCTCATATGTCAAATATTAAGTTTCTTATTGATAGAAGGCAGCTGCCTCCTCCTCCTCTTCCTTCCTACCCATCTCCTCATGTGTGTGGTATGTTTACGTATATTTGTTGGCACATGCATTAAGAGACCAGAGTACAAATTTGGGGGTTGATTCTTAGATGCCATTTAGATATCATATACGTTATTTTTCGAAACAAGGTATTTTATTAGCCTGGGCTTTATGAAGTATGTACGGAACCCTGACCACGGAGCCTCACGAATACACCTGTCTCTACCAGGGTTTCTATGAATTCTGGAGATTGAACTCAGATCTTTTTGCTTGCAAGATAAACACTTTATTGACTAAATTATCATCCCCAGCCCCTCATTTAACTCTTTTCTACCCTTTATATGATCTAATAAATAAGTAGATGTTTAACAATTACTTATAAAATTTAGATATCTATTAGCTTAAATGTCTGTGGGTATAATAGATCTTATAATAGCTCTTCAGTAGACAGCATCTACATCCACAGAAGCTTATTTAAATTTTGGTTTCTGAGCATCACCAAGAATCTCATTTAATTGGATCTAGGTTAAAGTTAGGGTTCTGCATTTCTGTCAGTGACCTTGAGGATTTTTTCAGAAAAAGGTAGTCCATGGTCTCACTTTGGAAAAGCAGGATTACTAGCTTTGACAATGTGCCATGGCCCATGCCAGGATGTTTTTCCACTGCAGTTTCTTGAAGACATAAAGTATTGTGTTACATATTAAGCATGATAGAAACTAATTCATAACTGTAGTGAATAGAGATTCAAAATGTGGATGCTCATCTTCAGAATTCAAAGTTTCATAAAATTGATGAAATCCAGGGCTAGAGGTGTTGTTCGGTGGCAAGATGTCATCTTTGGTTTGATCCCCAGCAATGAAAAATTGTGTAGGACACGTTGATAACCTCAGAGGTATTTCTAGAACATCATCAAACGTTGCCAGTTGGGAGAAAACGCAGAAACACACGAGAGATCCGGTAACTGGAATGAATTCAAAAGAATTTGGATCTGTAGTGGTGCGGAAAGCGGAGAAGTTATGTGATTTGGAGAGAGAACTTGAACAAAGAGTACGAAGAAGCTAACATGTCTTTATCCTTTGTTTTAGAGGAAGGAACAGATGCAGACATTTCTTGCCATTCTTCAGGAAGCTGTGGCCTCGGCATTCAGCGTGAGAGCGCATTACCAAGCTCCACCTAATGACAGTGTGCTGGTTCACCACAGAACACAATGAATGTCTTTAATTCTTAAAAATTAAACAGATACAGTCAGCCTCTGCCACTCAGCTCGCATTGCGTTGCTAAGCAGTTGTATTCAAGCCTAGATTGTGAGATCTCTGTATCAATTTGTTTCGGATGCTATTTTGCAGCTGCCTTGCTTCTGTACAGCACACATACTTGTGTGCAATCATCATATGTGTTCTCACGCACGTCCCAGACAGCTGACTTCTGGTGTGGTGAATTTTCCTGTCTGGCGTGGGTAGAGTGACTACATTTCAAGACCTGAATGGCATTCTGACTTCAGGTTCTTAGGCTGAGGGACTGAGAGAGAGGAGAATTCCCTTACCTGTCCTGCACAAACACCTGAAGTCCTCTGAGATCTAGGGAGCCATGCACCCCTTCTTATTTTCGGTTATTTCTAGTTTTGCTTTACACCAATAACCCAGCCTTTACAATTTCCCTGTAAACTAAATGGTAGAAACTGTTCTAACACAACTGTTTTATTTTTATTCATAACTATTATGATTCATGTAGTTAGAAAGTTGAGCTATGTGATGGAAGACTAAAAATCCTAAAAATCTGTCTATTTATTACTTGTTTCTGAATTTTAGATAAAATGGGTTTTAAAATAGAAAGCTAAGCATAAATGTAAGTGTATTTTAGTCACTCTAGACAAAACAGGTGTACTAACACATTGTGTAAATTAGCAAATTAATTTAGCACTCTGAAAATCACACTGAAATGTTACTGAAGCAAGCTTTTTTTTTTCTGTTTTAAAGCCTGGCACTCAGCTCACCAAGCCTAAGAAATCATGCAGCTCCTCTTCTGGCATTGGCTTCTGATATTCAGCTCAAGGGACCACAGTCTCCTCTTCACCTGAGAAGTCTCCAAGGATTTGTGTGAATTACTTAAAGCCACCACAGTGACTGCAGCGCTCTGCCCAAAACTGAGGCGAGCCTTTTAGTGAGTTGTATTATTGACCAAATTTTTCACCTGTCTCTGTAGGGACAATCTGTCTTAGTCCTCTTGGGGTACTGGGACAAATGACAAATGTATTTTCTCTCAATTCGAGGTGTTGGGAAGTCCAAGTTCAAGACATCAACAGCTTCAACCTACATGAGGATCTGTTTCTTACCTTGCTTTAAAGGTTGAAACATTCCCATTTCACCAAATTTCCGTCTTCTTTGAAAGCACTATTGGGTGACTCACACATCCCATGGATAACTTCAAGCTTTAGTCACAGAGTTGGAAGCACTTAGCTTCATTCTGGGGAGTGCTGGTGCACACCTTTGATCCTAGCACTCGGGAGGCAGAGGCAGTTGGATCTCTGAGTTCGAGTCCAGCTTGGTCTACAGAGTGAGTTCCAGGACAGCCAGGACTACACAGGGAAACCCTGTCTCAGGAAAAAGCCAAAACTAAAACAAAAAGAGTACTTGGTTTCTCCTCCCTCAAGTCCACTTTGAATACCCTATTTTATGTTTTCATTTTTCTTCCTGGTTTTGGGGAATTAAACTCAGGGCCAGATGCATGTACGCTAGGCAACCTCCCTACCATTGACAACCCCTAGCATTTCCTTGTCCTATAGGGATACAAATCTCATCACACGATTTCCTCTGCATGTTATCATGTAAACTCAGCTATTTCACAAAAAGACTCACTTCTTACCACCATCACTTTGAGGGGTGAAGATTGTAGAGTATTTGGGGGAGCACAAACATTCACACATAGCATACATAATGCATCCACATGACTGCAGATCCCTCTAGTCCTCTCGAGGGGGAGAAACCCTTTTACTTCTCTTAGACGTTGGTTACAGACATAGGGACTTCTTTGCCTGGTGATGTATTAGCAGAATTGCTATCAATTAAATGTATTGTTGTTAATTTTTGCACTGCTGAGTCTCATACATGCCAGGCAAGCACACTCTAACGGATCTGCACCAGCAGCCTGACAATTGAATTTGAAATGCTATTCAGCCACCAGGCAGTCCTTCCGCACTTCTAGCATGGCCATCAGGGAAACATTTTGCAGCTGGACTTCAGGTCCCAGAGAGGCAGATTCTTCCTGGCTGCCATAATTCAAAGAAGCAGCTGGGCCCTCCCTGAGAATTATACAGAGAAGCAAATCTGCCCAGCTGTGCTCCTCTCAGACCCGCTAAACTCCAGGAAATCCACGGCCAAATATCTCAAACCTCATAATTCCGAGGCTTTTTGTTGGGTGGCAACAAGCACAGTTGTCTTACTTCTTTCAAATATATGCTCCTCAGTGGATTCCTGAAATATTCCCACATCTGTTCTTTTTATTTCTTTGCATGGGAATCTCAAAGCATATCTGCTTTCTGGTTGCTAGTTTAAATGTTATTACATTATAATTTTTATTTGTAGATAGCAAAGCAATGAAAGTTTGGAAATTAATTTTGTACTTGACTCCCTTACTGAATTGTCTTACTCTCATCTTTTCAATATTAATAAAAAAATGACTGCTTTATGTAGATACTAAATTGCTGGAGTATATTTAAATTGATGCTTCTCTGTATTTAAGTCTGGCACCACCTCTTTCCTCTCACCATCACTCGGCCTATGAGTTTATTTCAAGTCATCTTTCGTAACTGGACCATGTCCTCATATAGGCTGTCTTAATCCAGTCTACACAGACATACCTTGTGTGCAACAAGATCCACACATTTTCACTATACAGTTTAATGAATCTTGACAAATGTATACAACTGGGTACCAGTGTAATCAAGACTCAGAGTGTTTCAATTACTCTAAAGGGATCCCCTGAGTCCCTTTGAAGTCAGATTTGGTCTTGAACACCAAAGAGCTCATTGAGCTCTTTTCTGCTTCTTTAGGTTAATTCTGCCTTTTCCAGAATTTGGTAGAATAGGAATGATATGGTATGCACTCCTTTTGTGTCAGGCTTCTTTGTTTTAATTCAACCATGTTGCTTGGTATGCTGTTTTTTTTACACCATGGACCAGTATTCCGTGTAGGGATATATCATGGTTTTGTCATTATTCAGATCGATAGATACTTGGTTTACTTTTGGATTTAAGTGAGTATGATTATTTCATATTTGTATCCAACTCTTGGTTCTATAATTTTTTTCTAAAAAATAAAGATTTAGAGAGATATTTATTTATTGAGGCTAGTGGGAAGATAGTTGATTATGTGCTTTATCTGTGTACATTTGCCCATGGAGGCCAGAAGAGGGTGTTAGATCTCTTGGAATTAGTTATAGGCTGTTGTGAGCTGCTGGATGTGGGTGCTAGGAACTAAACCAGGGTCAACTGAAAGAGCAGTAAATACTCTTAACCGTTGAGCCATCTCACTAGACCCCAATAAACATCTTTTATTGGATTTGCCATGTGTTGTGGTTGGAATGAGAATAACCCCATAGTTTCAGACATTTGAATACTTGATCACTAGGGAGCATCATTCTTTGAAAGGCCTTGTTGAAGAAAGTGCACCGGGGTGGAGGGGGAAGGTTGAGATTTCAAAAAGCCCATTTCCAGCTCAGAGTCTCTCTTCCTGTTCCTTGTAGAATTCTCAGTTACTTCTCCAGTCCTGTGTATGTCTGTCTGCGAGCCTTCACGCTTCCTGCTCTGATAATGGACTAAACTTCTGAAACCAGAAGCAAGCCCCAGTGAATTGTTTTCATTTATGAGTTGCCTTGGTCGTGGTGCAGCTTCACAACAACAGAACACAGCCTAAGACAATATGGGTATGGTACCAGAAACATGAGTACCTGAGTCATGATGATATGGAATGCCCAGTGGGACAAAGAATCTTTGTAGCTATATCATGCGTCCAGACGTTTGGGGATAACCCATGTGGCCCACCACCCACTTCAGTCCAGGTGCTTGTATGCCCACTTGGTGGTTAGGAGGAAAGAAGTGGAGAGCTCACCGTGGTTCGACACTCACAGCCTCGGCAAGCAGTTGGATCTGGTCTGC
Organism: Microtus ochrogaster; assembly: GCF_000317375.1. Classification (NCBI taxonomy): domain Eukaryota; kingdom Metazoa; phylum Chordata; class Mammalia; order Rodentia; family Cricetidae; genus Microtus; species Microtus ochrogaster. Next base: position 1,461,086 of record NC_022035.1, on the reverse strand, counting down.
TAGGTGTGCACAGGCAGGAGACAATAGCCGATTCCTGCCAGACACGAGACATTTCCAGGTCCCACAGCATGTTGCATGGCAGATTTATCTTTTACTCAGACAAAAAGAGTTTATGTGCTACACACTGCTTAATTAATGTATAATTAAGAAATACAGATTAATAGATAGCCATCTATAATAATCAAACTTTTAGTCATGTTAGTTAGGTTTTCTAGATATCTGAATGCAATTTATACACCGGCAATGCTGAAGCATGGATAGGTAGTCCATAGACGGTGAGTCTGTTGAACTTGTCCATATTGGGTTTCATGGTCTAATTGATGAGGACGACTGACCAGGTGTCTTCCTCAAGAGGGTACCAGATCTCATTACAAATGGTTGTGAACCACCACGTGGTTGCTGGGAATTGAAATTAGGACCTTTGAAAGAGCAGGTAGTGCTCTTAACCGCTGAGCCATCTCTCCAGTTAGATAATCTTCAACACTTCAAAGACCAATATGGCATTTAAAAGGTTTTAAGAACTTAGACTTTTTCTAAAAATGAGACATGTCTGCTTTTTGCAGCACCAATTACTTCAGAGAGGTTGATGGGCATCTAAGAAACTTGTTATGGAATTTGCCGTCAATGTGACAAGGCTAGCCATTTGGACAAGAAACTGCACTTGCCTGGACTGCTTGATGTATGCTGTATGAACTGGACATGCAGACCCACAGAAAAGTGACTTCTGAACTTTGCAACAGACAAGATGCTTCACAGAAGAAACTGACAGGCATTCTGCAGGACACAGAAGCAACTGACAAACTTTGCAAGTGCAAGGCAGAACAGATCTTTAAATTTCCTGCATCACTGAAAAGTCTGACAAATACTATGGGCCTGTAGGCTGAAGGGCGATATACCAATGTTACAGAAAAACTTTGGGTGACTGTCCAGGCAGCAATATGTCTCTGTCATTTCTAGAACTTTGGAAGTTGCTTACACTGCACTTCCTATTTACTTAGGTAATATTTTATCCTTCTGGGGTCTCTGATGGAGTCGAAGACAGATAGTTATAGTTTTCCTTAGTTATAATAAAAGATTAAATTATATACAAAACTTTAAACTCAAAAGATAAGATGGATGATAGAATAGATTCTTTAATTTTTGCATAATACTAACAGACAATATTCTAACTGTAATTCTTGCTTGATAACTGTTTTGTTATATGCAATTTTACTATGTTAAAGTTAAAACCTTCCTTTTCACTTAAATAGAAAAACAAAGATGATATGGGATGTCCTTCTGTTTACCTGTTGCTTTTATTGGCTGATGAATAAAACTGTTTAGCAGAGTAAAGCCAGGGGGGAAATCTGAACAGAGACAGAGGAAATAGGTGGAGTTGAAGGAGACACCAGAACATTACTGGTAAGCCATAGCCTCGTGGTGACGCATAGGTTAATAGAAATGTGTTGATTTAAGATGTAAGAACTATCTAGGACTATGTCTGAGTCATTGACAAAACTGTGTTGTAATTTATCTAGTTTCTGTGTGATTTTTGGGTTCGGGCAGCTGGAAAACCAAAGTGCAGTCTCTGTCTACATCATGAGGCAGGTATATGTGTTACTCAGCTTTCTGTTACAGTGACACGGTGCCTAACAGAATCAACTTAAAGGAGAAAATGACTATGTTTTTTTATTGTTTCACTGGGTTTTTCTAACTGAGAATTTAACTCACAGTTGGGGTCTGCGTTGAGGCATTGCATCCTGGATGTGAAAGACCGTGCAGAAAGATGACTCTAACTACATGGTGGGCAGGAAATAAGGAAACAAAGCACCAGCCTGGAGTTCCAGTTACTCCTTCAAGCCCATGTGTCCAGTAACCTGGCGTTTTCTGAGCAAGCCCCATCTGCTAAATATTCTAAAACCATATGACCCTGGAGACCAAACCCGTCTCGTGGCAGTTTGCCCTGAGTCATAACAATATGCTTTATTACTACATTTATTTTGTTTTATTTTGTATGTGTATGTATATGGAGGTGGGGAAGACAGCATGCTTGCTGTGACATGCACATGGAAGTCTTGAAATCATGGAGATCTAGCTGTTTTGGCCTCCTAAGCCTTTATACTTGACCATTTTCCTTTTATGAAAATTATCCCAACGTCACTTAGACTTTTTTTTAAGTTAGAGCTATGATCTATTTTAAATTAATTAGGTTCAACTTAGGGTTTTTTTGCATACATATTAAAGTATGACTTAAGTTTTACCTAAAAGAATATAACATTATTTATTGTCAAATTTTACTGAATTTTTTGGTTGCTTTTAGGCACAATTTCATAGGTGAAACTTTGCATTGGAGATTATTAGTTTCATTGGTTTGCCCAATTATATGTGGCTATGTGCTACAAATTTCTGATTTTTTTTTTAAAAAAAAATACAAGTAGTTTTGTTTCTTATGCTTTTCATTTTCATTTTTGTTTGGTTTCTGTATGTATATGCATATGATGTTTGGGTACACAATAATGGTACGTGAAGAGAACAGAAGACAACCTGTGGGTGTCTGCTCTCTCTTTCCACCTCTTCCTTCAGGGTCAAACTTAGGTCATCAGGCTTGGCAGCACATGCCTTTACCTGTTCAGCCATCTTAACTGACCCTCTCCTACTTATTAATTTAAAAAAATAATAACTTTCCAGGTCTTTTGCTTTTTTTTTAGAATATTTGAAACAGTTGTAGCAATTTTTCTTTTAAAAAGTATGGTTGTAGTTTTGCTTTGTATTGCATCGAGTCTATGAAGCAACTTATAGAGCATTGAACCTAAACATTTAGTCTTCCAGCCCATTAATAAACTCCTATTAACTTGGGACTTCCTAATTGCTTTTCTCCAGTGGTCAGTTCTTCTTAATTACATTTTTTCAGTAATGTTTAAAGTTTCAGTTAGTTTTCTAAGCTTATTCTTAATTATGTCTTGCTTTGGATATTACCATAAATGGTATTGTTTTATCGAGGTGAATTTTCTTTGTTGCTAGCACAGATTAATATAATTAAAGTATCTTGACATGGATTACACACTATGTTGCTAGTTTTGCTCATGATGACTAGGGGCTTTTTCTAGATCACTAGGTCTTTTCTAGAGGTGATCACATTGCGTGTGAATGAAGAAGACTTGCCAACCTGCCAGGCTGCAGTTACAATCTGTACGTTCCTTCCCTCCTTACTCGATTATTTTCACTCTTAATTTTCTCGTGGGAAGGTATTTCATTGGAATTTTAATTTCCTTAACAAATATAGGGAATTTTGACTAATTGGCACCATGAGTCTGTACTGTAAATTCCTTGCTGTTACTTTGGAATCCCACAGCCTCATGCAGTAGCCTGGTGCCTGAGCCTGGCCACACTGCCAGCTCTAAATTCCTGTCTGTCTAGTAGAAACATCCTCAACTACCTTCATTTTTCCATTTTTCTTCAGTTTGTTTTGCAGTGTCTGTCTCTGTAAAAAAAAAAAAATTGTTGGATTATTGGAATTACTATCACGTATTTTAAAGGAATATCTTGATCTTCTGGTGGCTACAGTATGGGCTACCGTTTATTTTTTATGATTTTTTTATCTTTTTAATGGAGCCATCCCTTAGTATTGCTATTGTTAAGTGTAGTTGGAGTTTAATTATATTAATATTTTTAGGAAACAGGTCTTTCCCCTATTTTTTTTTTAACGTTTATTGATTCTTTGAAAATTCCTTACAGGTCCAGGTTGTTTGTTGGGTAGATCCCCTGCTGCTCCCTTCTTCCTGTCCTCCATTCTTTCTGTCCTCCCTTCCTTCTGTCCTCCCTTGTCTGCTGCTCCCAACTCCGTTTCGTCCTCTTTGTTTCCTAGCCAATCGCACTGAACCTAAGCAAGCACGATTTTGTGTGACCCTATAAAGCTGAGATACTTTAAATGAGAGACAGCAGATGCTATTTGTCTTTCAGAGACTGGATTGTTTTGCTTAATCTGATCATCTCCCATGGCATTCATTTTCCACAAACAGCGTGACTTCATTCTTCTCTGTAGCTGACAAACTTTGTTTCCCCATGCCTCTGTTGTTGGACACCCATCTTTTTTTTTTTTAACTTCTGCTTTACTGCTTTTTCCCATATTCAATTTGACTTTCCTTTAGTAGCCTTGTCTTAGTTAGGATTTCCATTTCTGTGAAGAGACACTATGACCACAAAAACCCTTACATTAAAATTATTTTATTGGGGATGACTCACAGTTCAGAGGTTTAGCCCATTATCACCATTGTGGGAAGTATGGTGGCATGCAGGCAGACATGGTGCTGGAGAGACAGCTGAGAATTCCACATCTGGATCAGCAGGCAGCAGGAAAAAGAGACATCTGAAGCCTCAAAGCTCAACCCTAGTGACATACTTCCTGCAACAAGACCACACCTACTTCAACAAAGCCACACCTCCTAATAGTGCAGCTCCCTAATTTTAATTCAAACCACTACAAATTTATTTATTTATTTATTTATTTATTTTGATTTTTTTCAAGACAGGGTTTCTCCGTAGCTTTTTGGTTCCTGTCCTGGAACTAGCTCTTGTAGACCAGGCTGGCCTTGAACTCATAGAGATCCGCCTGCCTCTGCCTCCTGAGTGCTGGGATTAAAGGCGTGCACCACCACCGCTCGGCTCACTACAAGTTTATTAATGGGAAATCTTAAATTATAGATTTCTAAAATCTGTCTTTCTCTTCTTTTTTCCTTATCTCCCCTCTTCTCTTCTTTCTCTCTCTCTCTCTCTCTCTCTCTCTCTCTCTCTCTCTCTCTCTCTCACACACACACACACACACACACACACACACATATTTATTTATTTATTTATTTATTTATTTATTTATTTATTTATTTATCTGACAGTGGGAACAAGTTCTCATTGTTGTGGTTACCACATGTTAGGAAGAAAATTAAAACTTTAACTTCCCTCTCAGGGTTCTGAGTTTAATTAATTAAAAAAAAGTTAAAACTGACTCAGAAGGATGCTTGAGGACATCTATGCAAGAGTTTAAGTGAAAAACAACAAAACAGGCAAGCTGGAAATCTCTGCAGCTTCCAGAATAATGGAGATGAAAGAGATGGCGAGAAAAATCCATGCCATTTGAATTAGGCTTCCATATTTAGCAATTGGAGGTCAGCCACATGGTGGACAAGCAACTACATTGGTGAGTAAGTAGATGGCCTCAGAGCGTTAAGGGAGCATGACCTGGCTTACACCAGTGCCTGAAAAAATAAAAATGTAAGAATTCAAAAAGGAAAAGTTGGGACTCAGAAAGGCAGGCAGACATAACAGAACCTTATGGTGGCCTTGGAGGGAATGCACCCTTTGTGGTGTTTCTGGGAAGGAAAGGTACAGTATCTTGCTGAAGAGATTCCCTCCATTTCCTCAGCATGAATTAAGGCGAATTATCCTTCCTAAAAGGTGGTCTCTTGACTAGGTGATTGACTGGCCCAACTGGATTAACTCTTCAGGCAGGAGATAACGAAATGTTTCCACTCAGATGAACATTCTGTTCTTTACTCTCGGAGAAAATAGGTTTCCTTAAAGGGCCTCAAATAGGCTTTTATTGCTACTGCAGTGTTATGTTTTATAGGCTGGCCACCAGTATCACCAGAAACTGGGATTACACCCAGATGACACCAACGTATTGGGCCTTTTCTTTTTCTACTATGAGAATTTAATGATAAGCGTTTTCCCATAGTTATGTCTTATAGGTTTTAGTATCTTGTTGTTTTTTTTTTTAATTTTTAGATTTTAGTTCATATGTTTATTTTTAATTTTTGTGGTTTTGATCTATATTCATTCTCATCTATAATGTTTAATTTCTAAATATTTAGGGCTGTTCTTAATATATGTCATTACTGAGTTATAATGTAATATGGGTACATCAGAAGACATGATATATAATGTATAGAAGCCCATTTTGGGGTACAAAATGGTCTAGCTTGGTGAGTGGTCCGTTTATCTTTAAGCACATGAACTTTTCCTCTTGCATGGTGTCTCAGTCACTGGTCCTGTGGCCACGAGGAAGCTCCACGACCATAACAACTTTTATAAAAGAAAGCACTTAATTTGGATTTACTGTTTCAGAGGTTTAGTTCATTATCATCACAGTGGGAAAGCATGGAGGCTCACAAGCAAGCAGGGTGCTGGAGAAGTAGCTATTTTCTGCATCTGGATCCACAGTCAGCAGAAAGAGAGTGATACTGGTCCTGGCTTGTTCTTTTGAAACTTCAAAGTCCACACCCAGTGACACAGTTCATCCAGTAAGGCCACACCTACTCTAGCAAAGTCCCGCTCCCTAATCCTTCTTAAGCAGTGCCACTCCCTGATGTCTGAGCATTCAAGTATATAAACCTATGAACACATGGGGTTTCCTGTCTCAGTGAAGACTACTTGATTTAGAATGCTGTGCCTATTACCCGCATACCCCTGTAGCACAATTAATAAAAACCCAGAGACAGGAATTGGGGTTCAATCCGAAGGTCAGAAAAGCAAAACAGCCAGCCACTGGCAATTACCTCTACCTCAGTCTGAAATGGTGATCCTGCCTCCAGGAACCTCAGAATGAGATTGGGTCTGTGAGCTGCCTTAGATTTCCTCTGTAGGACTGGGTTTATATGTGTGCCTCACTGCTGCCCAGTTTCTACGGCAAACCAGTATGGCTACTGGGATTAGAGATGTGTGTCACCACTGCCTGGTCTGTAAGGCTGGTCGGCGTGGCTGTTTTACTCTCTGAACTTCAGACAAGCTTTATTCATTAAAATGCAAATGGAATGCCACTACATACCCCCATTTCTCTCGAGACATACCCATATGGGAAAATGGCTTTTGCTAAATTCCCATGTGTTTTGTGTTTTGCATGTCTTGCATCCTTGGCATGGCCAGATCAGCAATATACCATTATTCAGGTCTTCCCTTCTTATTTATTAGACGTTCAAGATGGATCTTCATACTTACGCCAAGGATGGCTCATTGCAGTCCTGGAAACCAGAATACAAAGTAGATAAGATGGCAGAACATAAGAGCTAGGCCCAACTAAAACCAAAGGAATGCTTTAGTAAGTTGAAGAGAATATGCCCTTTTGGAACTCACTGAGTATTATTTTTGCAGTATTAATAAGAAAACAGTCTCAAAAGCCCTTTTCTAGTATATTCCAGCATAATTGGTACAAATACCTAGGATGTGGGCCACAGGCCATTCACAATTACAGCCTCTTGCTATAAGGTGCTGCTGACACACACCTGTTCACAATCCATGTTACCTATTAAATCTTGTCTAAACTGTGAAATAGTTAACAAATAGTTCATTGGGACTCCAGGTGGTTAGGATAGACCCCTCCAAATAGGGGTAAGGGTAAGTCATTACTGTAAACTGGTAAGGAAGAATATAATGAAGCCACTGCATAAAAAGGCAGTGGCCTGGGGATGAATGTCCAGTAGGTTTGTGTCTTGAACAGATTTACCTGCATAGATATGATTACCAGAGACCTCAGGAAAACAATCACTTCCCAATCCCAGGCTTCTTCACACTGGACCAAAAGTGTGTTTCACCTCTTAGTGAGAGATACAAGCATGCCCTTGTCCCCCCACATCAGCGCGAGGAATAGGTCAAACCATTTTCCCTGTCATGACACCTATTCCTCAGCACCTGAGTGGTCCGGAGCCTGTCCTCAGGCAAACAAGGGCCTTCCAGCAGCAATGACGAGACGTGGTCTTTTGTAAGGCCTTGTTCAGAGAACTTGTGAGTTTTTTCTAAAATATCGTTTGAGACATATGTGGGACCTTTTTACTACAGCGTGTCCCTGCGGTTAGTAAGGAATGGCGGTGGCATGAGTTACTTCATGTGGAGCGGGAATGCAAAAGAGCTGAAAGAGGAGCATTGCTGTCTTCAGACAGTCCAGAAAGCGGAGCATTGCTGTCTCTGGACAGCCCAGAAAGCGGAGCATTGCTATCTCCGGACAGCCCAGAAAGCGGAGCATTGCT
>NC_022035.1:1452538-1452995 GCF_000317375.1 Microtus ochrogaster | reverse complement strand
GGACAGCCCAGAAAGCGGAGCATTGCTATCTCCGGACAGCCCAGAAAGCGGAGCATTGCTGTCTCTGGACAGCCCAGAAAAGACGCCTGGACCTTCCCCCTTTGTTTGTGTGTCTTAACAATCCTGTCAGCGTTTTAAAAAAGTCCTTTGTTTCATAAATACCTTTGCTGTTTGGGCAACAGCTGCAAAAAGCCCTGTAGCCTGCAAGCATGAAGTGAAGCCCTGACTGCTCCGAGGTATGGTGTGGGAAAGAGGCGTCTGGAAGAGTACAGAGCAGGGAGAGAAAGCAGTACACTGGCCAAGGACAGCAGAGGCAACTGGGCCAGCGCTGAGGGAGGGGAGCATAGTGGAGGGGAGACAGCAAGAGAGAGGGAGGCGAGAGAGGGAGGCAAGCAGGGGACCAAAAGAAAGTGCGTGGCTGAAATGGCAGGGTTATATAGGAATGAGAAGCTGGGGG
>NC_022035.1:1425392-1452438 GCF_000317375.1 Microtus ochrogaster | reverse complement strand
GGGAGGGAAAACCATGAACTGGAGAAGTTTAAGGTAGAGTCCAGGATACCAGTGTGGACTCTGAAAGAGGTATTTATTGTGCTGGGAGAGCCTGGAGGCCACCATGGGCTTTGGTATGCTAATAGGTACCACAGTTAGCCATTTGTCTGAAGTTTCTTTTGGACGAGACAGCAAGAGCTGGGCTAGAGTCTGGATACATTTTTCCAGGCGCTGGCGAATCTCAGTGAAAGACAGCGTTATTCTGTGTTTTGTTTCCTTTTACTGAAAAGCTGTGAGGTTGAGTCAGGTTGATTAAAAGCCAGGTAGCTACTAAATTTGTCAAAAAAGTTTCCTTCTGGTGGTGCCTTTCTCCCCTCTGTCTTGAAAAGCCAGACTACAGCAAGCAGCTTCCACGTGTACCTGCCTAGCAATCACAAATGACCCCGCCCACAGGTTGGCTTTCTCCCACGTGCCATGCTCCTGGGCTCTGCACTGCAGGTCTTTGGAAAGGCGGAAACCCAGCAAAGTCTGCTCACAATCCACACATCTAGGCCATCTAGGCAAGCTCCTCAAAGCACCGAGCTCAATTCCTGTTGTGTCTACCACCTGCGCCCATGACTGTGTGGGGGTCCCCTGCCACCTGTGTGCTTCCCCGAGATCGGGGCAGGCCTCCTGAACGCAGCCATTGAGTCTGCGGCTATATTTCTCATTTAGCCTTTCTTCTCAATTCCCCAAACTTCTCTCCCATTGCACCATCACACACTGAGCTCCAGCTTTTACATATCCGCAAAAATCTCTTTGGAAGTACTGAAATATAGCTACTCGTATTTTAGAACTGCTTGTTATTTCACCACTTCTGTTCCGAAAGAACCCGAATAGATGGGGAGCAAACGTAAGAGGTATGGTTATTAATGGGACAAGGAGATGGAGGAGTCAGGGTCCCAGGGAGCCCCAAAGGACGGCCCCTCATTGGAATTGGCCCCTGGAGACCATAGTTTATAAGCCAGTTCAGATTTTGATATTCTCTTCTACTTGGCCAGACTGATTGTCACAGCAGCCACATTGTTCATTGAGAAGGATACAGGGGCCCTCCTATCTTCTCTCTTGTCCAGCAGATCTCTAGTTCTGTAGGACAGCTGAAGCTAGGGAGGTAAGCTGGGTTTGTGCAGCTGTAGGGCCAAGGGCTGAACGGTGTCTGCCAGTTGAGTTGATATCAGCTGGAATGGATCTAGACCATGGCCCAGCCTCAGAATCAGTCACCAGGCTGGTATCAGCTACTGAAGTTTATTTCAGACATGATCCTGAGAACCGCAGCCTGCTGCTTTCTATGTGTGACTGAGAGTTTAAAATTCTTCCTTGGTGTTAAAAAGTGAGCTGAGGAAGTCAACAGGGAATCAGGGGCCACATGGGAAAAAACTGTGAGAACGCTAATAAATAATTCACAGTTTGAATTTGTGACATGGTAATTACCACTATGGAATATGAAAGTCTATGTGCTTCCTTTTCATTAAAATTAAAAACTCAAAAATATTTTATTTAAAATATAAATTATAAAAGAAAAACTTCACCAAATGTACAACATAACTGCCAGACTTACAAACAAAATTAGAAGTCCGGGCTACATAAAGAGTATGAGCTTATCTTGGGCTGAGTAGTATGACTGCCTCTTAAACAAAACAACAGAAAGAAAAACAAACAAACGCTAACAGTATACATGAAAATGGGACCTTATAAGAAAGCTAAAGTGAAATCATAGAAAAAAATTTCTGAGAAATTAGTGACTACAATATAACCAATACTTCAACCAAAGACACTCACTATTGCACACAATAGATATACAGAATGACACAGGAACCATAGATGCTCACTAGTGCACACAATAGATATACAGAAAGACACAGGAACCATAGACGCTCACTAGCACACACAATAGATATACAGAATGACACGGGATAGAAAAGACTGAAAAACAGTGATCTATGCCACAGTTTCTAACAGCCAACCAGGATTGAGTCCTGGACTGGTGTTAACGGGGTTGACAAGAAAGAAAAAATGGAAAGAGATTACAGCAAAAGATTTTTAGTCAGGTATAGTGCTGTGGTCCTATATGTCCTATAATTTCAGCCAATAAAAAGTGGAGGATCTCGAGTTCAAAACCAGCCTGAGCTATATTACAAGATTATATTATATATACAAGACTTTGCCTATATTACAAGACTCTATCTTTAAACAAAAAAATCTTACCTCAAATTGATAAAAACTATAAATCCTCAACTCCCAAAAGCCGTAACAAATTTCTAGCAGAACAACAGATCTTGAGTAAAATTACTGTCCCAAGCAAAATATGAGAACAGGAGCTTTCTCCGAGAAAGAATGCAGGACAAACACTAAAGATAATAAGCTGTATTACATTTTTAAATGTTGTTTGTTTTTAAGACAGAGTCTCACTTGCCCAGATGACCTTGAACTCACTATGTCATTGATGCTGGCCTGAACTCCTGATTCTCTATGCCCCTCCTCTCCAGTGCCAGGCACAAGCTCCACCAGCATATCATAAACTCACCCACATGTGGGTTTAGGTTTTCCTCGTGCAGAGAGAAAAGATTACAGATATGCACTAAAGCCAGGTCCAGATAGAAAAACCTCTGAGCAGGTTAAAGTGTGTTTAAAAATGCACAGAGGCTTAGGAGAGAAAAGGGAAAAAATATAGACAGTCATAGGATAAGAAAAATAGTTTAATAATGATAATGAAGTCCTTAAAAAGGAGTAAAGTAATATAATAGAAAAAAGCCATATAAGATGAAAAAATACACGGGGGTCTGATCCTGTATGTTACTGTGTTTTCTTTAAATTTTTTGATAGCAGATGAATGAGCGATACTTGCCAAAAGACATTGTTTTATGGAAGCTTCTGGATTAAACCAACCTATATATTTGAAAGATGTCTTGAATTAAAGATGGAAGTCAAGGGCTGGTGAGATGGCTCAGTGGTTAAGAGCACTGCCTGCTCTTCCAAAGGATCTGGGTTCAAATTCCCAACACATGCATGACAGTTCGCAGCTGTCTTTAACTCCAGTTCCAGAGAATCTGGCATTGTTATACCAATGTGCATAAAATAAAGTTAAATAAAAATGGAAGTCAAATTAAGTATTGTTTTGGAGAAGATGCTGTGTTTTTTGTGCCCACAGTAAAAGAAAGATTGCTGTTTCATTCAAGCTTGAAGACGATCAGGTTTGATCAGGGAAGGCCTTCTAAAGAAATAAGCCTAGAAAAACTACAGGAAAAGTAATGTATATTTTACCTACTCAAACATAAAACAAAAAAAAATCTTTGACTGACTTGTGTACAACAGTCTGTTCTTGTTTTAATGCGGATATATACATTACCTTTAAAAGTTTATATATTTTCAGAACAAGGGGACAAAACACCAATAAGAATAAACAGTCCATTGTCCCAGAGGGACTTGATCGGGGGGCGGGGGGGGCGGGGGGGGTGGGGGGCAGTGGCGGGGAGGAGGCGGAAATCCTCAATAAATAAATAAATTAAAAAAAAAAGAATAAACGGTCCAGGTGACCCAACCTCTTAGAATGCCTCTGTTGCAGCTTCCTCAGAGTTCTGCATCCAGAATAGCTTCAAGCCTGACAAGGTTGATCCTCACAGCCTCTTCTAGCCAGGACTTGACTATAATCCTGAATTTTCTCAACATCTTCCAAACACGCCAGGGCTCCCAAACAACAGAAAGCGGTCTAGAGAAAACAACGCCCATGTTCACAAAAGATGGGCTAGGGATGTTTGTCATCATTTAGCGGGGTTGGTTATAAGTTGTTATTGGCCATATTCAGAAAAAAAGCTAAACAAAGGAGTTAGATTCAAGGATCTCTTTCTCAAGGAAAAAAAGGGATATAATATAGAAATGGTGAGATTAAAGGGTAGATTATTGAATCTACTTTAATCCAAAAAAACAGCTATTGACCTCAAAATATTCTACCTTGGTATGGATACATATGGTTTATTGATACAAATGTAAAGTTATTGATGTTATATTTAATGTGTGTTTCTACTCTTGTTTGGGGCCTTGTGCTTATGCAGCTCATCTGAAAAATGTAATGTATAATTAAGAAATAAAGTTAGTAGTCATCTACAATTATTAAACTTGTAGTCAGATATGTTTTCAAAGTTAAACAGAAATACTTAGATATCTAGATGGCCTTCAAACACTTCAAAGACCTACAGAACATGGCATTTAAAATGTTTAATAGTATAAGGCTTTTCTTGATAGTGAACATGCCTGCTCTTGGCAGCACCAATTTACCTCAGAGAAAATGCTGGACATCAAAGAAACTTCACATGGAGTTTCTTTGTGGTAAAAGCTAACTACTGGAAAGAAACTATACTTATTTCAATTGCTGGCAGTGTACTGTCCAAACTGGACCAGCAGGACACAAAGGAAAGGAACTGCTAAACTTTGCCAAGACAAAATTCAAGATTCCTCTTCATGCACACACAAAAATCCATCAGATATTTCAAGGCCTATAGGCCAAAGATAGATTCCCCAGTGTTACAGAGGAACTTTAGGTCCAGGCAGTCTGATGTCCCTGTTATTAGGTAATATTACACCCTTCTGGAGTTTTTGATGGAGTTAAAGACTAAATAATTAGACTTAAAATTTTCCTTAGTTATGATAAAGGTAAATTAGGTATAAAACCTTAGACTCACAGAGATAAGACAGATAACAGGATATTTTCTCTAATTTTACCAAATACAAATGGACTAGATATTATGGCTGCAGTTCTTACTTGATAACTGTTTTGTTATATATATATATATATATATATATATATATATATATATATATATATATATATATATAACTTTAAAATAGTATATATATATGTAACTTTAAAATATATATATACTATTTTAAAGTTAAAACTTTTCTTTTTTATTAGACAGAAAAGGCAAATGTTCTTAAATAATTCTTTGGTTTACTGTGAAAATTGGTCACTTAGCTGGGCGATGGTGGCGCACGCCTTTAATCCCAGCACTCGGGAGGCAGAGGCAGGCGGATCTCTGTGAGTTCGAGACCAGCCTGGTCTACAGAGCGAGTTCCAGGACAGGCTCCAAAGCCACAGAGAAACCCTGTCTCGAAAAACCAAAAAAAATAAAAATAAAAATAAAAATTGGTCACTTGGATTGGTTGCTAAAGGCTAAATGGCCAATAGCTGGGCAGGTAGGACTTGAGGACAAAATGAGAGTGTGGGTAAGGAGGCCGAGTCACAAGTCAGATGCAGAGGAAGCAGGATCATGCCATGTTGAAGAAAGGTACACGTGGTAGAGTGTAGACAAGAAATATGGGTTAATCCAACTTGTAAAAGTTAGTTAGTAACAAGCCTCAGCTACTGGTTGAGCATTTATAATTAATAAGTCTGTGGTTATTTGGGAGCCAGCTGGAAGGATAGAGCTGACTGGTAGTCTCCCAACCATCTGCTGCCCAAATCTTCAAGTGGGCTTTTTGATTGGTCTTCCTCTATTAGGAGTACAGCTGACAATGGTATCAGAAAGAGACCAACATTCAGAACAGGCAATGAAGCCTGAAGAGGGCATTGAGCCCCGTGGCTTCCAGTTGGCTGTGCAGCCCAAGGTGGCCCAGGGCCCCAAGCAAGCACAGCCATCCTGATACGGTAGCCAGCGGTGTGATGATGCACACCATGTCACAGCACAGGTCCCCTTGTTGGTGTGGGCTCCTGGGTCTTTTAGCTCCCATGGAAGATTTGACAGAATGGACAGTAAATTGGTATGTCCAAAGCCAGGATGATTGTTGAGCAGTCTGCCATTCCTTGAAGACACCTGTGCCACACACTGGGGTGGCAGGAGAACAGTGGACTCCAAAACCTTGGAGAATGCAGGGTTGTCAGAGCAGTTGCTTAAGGAGGCAGGGGGCTGGTAACAGTTGCCTGTCATCTTGTACACAGCAGGGAGGGGGTTCCAGTGCTCAGGGTCTGAGGCCCATGGTCCCAGGATCCTGACCAGCAGCCAGGCTAGGCAACTGTGCAGTTCCCTCTGATCTCTCTGGCCCATCAGCCGCTGTGTTCTCTTCAATATATATATATATATTTTAAAACCAAGTAAAACTTTAAAAATGAGAGATTAATCACCAATCAACCAACTCTATACAAAGTGTTAAATGGAGTCTCTCAGGTAGAAAAAAGAAAAGACATTATGTAGACCTCTGGGTACTACATGGGTGGCTCCATGTAAGTGATCTGGAGTTTGTACCAGAACGCTTGACACATTGTTTATTATTGTGTGCTAAAAAATGTCTCTTTTGATGTTTGGCTGACACTTTTCTGCTAATTAAGCATTTCTTTCACTCAAAATTTCCAGCCTTTTGGGAATATTTTCTTTCTTTTTTCTAATGTACATATTTTCTGTTCTTCCTGTGGTTTGGGGGATAGAATCCAGATATTATACACACTAGGCTAACACTCTACACATGAACTACACTTCCATCCCTCCCTTTCCTCCATTTTTAAATTAAAAATTTCAACTCACAGAAGTATCTGTTTCATATGTGTATATGTATGAGTGTATGTGTGTGTATGGAGTTTGTGTGCGTGTATGTATCAGACCACTCACCCTGCCTAATCTGTCATGCTCAGAATCATCTTTCTTTATAAGTCATCTTTTTTATTGTTAGAAAACTTCATAATGTGTAAGATGTGTTTTGATCAAATCTATCCCCTTTTGTCCCCTTCAATTCCCCCGTTCTCTGCCATCACTTTCTGACCATGATTTCATTTTTATTTATTTTTTTAAACCTACTGAGTCCACTCAGTGCTATACCATTCACTGGAACGTGGGTAACATCTCAGGGGCTGCAGCCCTGTATAAAACTGATTCTCTCTCCCCTTCAGAAACCATCAATTGCCACTTGGTCAACTGAGGTTGAAACTCCCTGAACCTCTTTCCCAACCAGGTTTGGGCAGTCTTGATCTTGTACAAGTCTTGGGCATTAAGTCATAGTCTTTGTGAATTAATGTGTTCGGTGGCCCTGTGGGGTCTGGCAAATAGTTTTTGGTAGACGGTATCTCCTACTTCTTCCTCTTAAATTCTTTCCATGCCCTCTTCTGTGAGGATCCCCAAGCCTTAGTAGGAGGGGTGTGATGTAGTTGTGCCATTTAGATCTGGGCACTACACAGTCTATTAGTCTCTGCTCATTGACCAGTTGGAAATCTCTATAATAGATCAGCACCTTCAGTAAGAAGAAACTTCCTGGTAAAGTCTGTGAGATGCACGGACCTATCTACTGTAGTGGTAGCTAGTATATGTCTCTTCTTTTCCTTTGCATTTTATGAAAATCCTTTGAAATGTTATGTGTCTGGCTTTTTGTTTTGACTGTGGGCTATGTGTATGCCTCCCTGTGGATGTGTGTGTGTGTGTGTGTGTGTGTGTGTGTGTGTATGCAAGTGTGCAGATGTGCATACAGATGTGTTCTCAGTATATGAAGGTGAGATCAGGTGTCTTCTCTGATCACTCACCACCATGTTCATCCACACAAGGACTGTTATGTAACTTGGAGCTCATTGATTAGGCTAGCTGGTCTGCCAATAAGCCGTAGGGGTCACCTTTTCTCCTCCAGTACCCTCTTATCCAGCTCTCACGTGCTTGCTGGGGATCCAAAGACAGTTAGTTCCTCAGGCTTACATTTCAGGCATTCTACTGACTGAGCTGTTTCCCCTCACCTGCACCCCATTCTTTGAAGCAGTTGCTCCTGTAGCTTAGACTGAACAATGTCGCCCAACATAGTGCTGAATTTCTCCTGCCTCAACCCTGAAGTGATGGGATTATAAGTGAGAGCTATCACTTTGCTGAGAGCTTACTATTTTATTACAATAATTTTTTTATTCAATTTCATCTTTCAGATGTTTTGGTTGCCTCAAGCAGTTCTCCAGTCCTGACATGCACGGGGGAGGGCTCGTCTGAGCCTTCAAGTTAGCATCTTCTCACTCTTACTTCTTACTTTACTTGCATTTTGTTGTACAAGTTTTTTCACATCTTCATAAATTGAATTCTACTTGCAATAAAGTTGTATTATCCGACAGTAACACACCAAGTCATATATTCTTCACTGCTGTTCTCCCTCTGAACATGCTAACTGCCTCTGACATGTGGAGTCATCTATCCTCCCTGGATGTGTGCTGTGATAAAGCATCATGAATAGACCAAGAAGAAAATTGAGAAGTCAGTCATTAGTATGACTGCCTTTTAGCTCACATGTAATCTTTTCTTCTTTAAATGATACTGTGCTTCTTAATGTAATGAATGTCTGATAACGCTATTGTATAATCTTGCTGATGCGAATAATGAGAAGAAAATCAGAATGATCCCTTTCCTTATGATCATAGGACATAACTGAGATAGTTGTGGTATACTTCTGTCTTTGGAGTCGCACGGACCCATGTTAATGCAAATGTGATTCTCTTAATTTTTTTTTTTTTGTTCAAATCTAACTAAGGTTCCACTTCTTCCGTATGCCCTTCTTGCTGCAACTGGAGCACCTTGTCATATGAGATGCTGTTGTATTATACACAGCAACATGCAACTCTTCTTGGGGACAATATGCATTTAATTATTCAATGTGTTGTCTCAGTATTTTATTCATGGTTATTATGTATATATTCAAAAGTAGGCTATTTTCATCAAGTCTGTCAAAATTTAAGCTTTTCAGCTTTTCATTATACAAATGAGGTGCCTTAGATAGCGAGGTGAAACAGCAGCACATCTTTACAAACAAATGCAGCATAAACAAATGTAACTCATCTTTACATGGTTAAAGTAATATTCCACAACATCAATACATCTTCACATAGTTTAAGAAATGTTTCCTAACACTCCTATGGGCACCAAGCAGGAGCATCGTTCACGCACATAAGGTAGGCAAAATACACATTAAGTGGGTAAAACTAATTTTAAAAAATTAAAAATTTTTTATTAGTAATTACTGACTTTCAGGAAAGAGCTGAGCCCTCATCTAATTTATGCAAAGGGCATTTTACGGAATGAAAGAGTAAGTGCATGAGGCAATAAGGCCTGAAGCTTTGTATGAGAAGCTCAAAGTTACTCAGTGTGGGTGAGACACTTGGTGTCCGTGAAGGCAATTTGGCCAGCTCTGTCTCAGACTGGCATAATGAAGTTAGCATTCTATCCTCTTGTAGAGCATAGGTGACAGAAGCCTTAAACTCTCTGATGATTACATCTCAAAGAAATGGCTTGGAGATCCTCAAGAACGCTGTATGTCTCCAATAGAGAAAGCATGTGCAATTCTAAGTTTTCCTTTAATCCTTTAGGAAGGAGGGTCAGAAGTCTATTTGTCATGTGTTGGATAGGAAAAATGGTAGATTATTTTAATGGTGAATTATTTTACAGCCAGAAACTGTTACAGAGAAGAGTCCAAGAGGGAAAATGAGGCCTGTGTCTTCCTTGGGGAAGTCACGTTGGGGCTAATCAGACCTTTTGACTCGAGATTTAAATGGAGCTCTTATGCTGAGTTCCTTGGTAGTTTTCAGATCTTGTTTGTATTTTTTACATTATGCTCTTGATTTCTATGTTAGTTAGGGTTTCTATTGCTGTGAATAATCATGACCAAGGCTGAGAGTACCACAGGCAAGAGGCAGTGTGATCTGTCATCTTAGGCATGACTTGAGCGTATATGAGACCTCAGAGCCTGCCTCTGCAGTGACACACTTTCTACTCCAACAAGGCCACATCTCCTATTACTGCCACTCTCTCTGGCTAAGAGCTCAAACACATGAGTGTATGGAGGTCAGACAGACCTATTCAAACCACCACACCTTCTAACAGCTCTTCATGACAGGTAACCTAATTAATTTAAATACTAATAGCCCCGTTAGTAACTGAATTCAAATTGTTGTTTTCTTTTTTGTTGACTGGTTTGTTCTATTTGTTACTGCATAGATGTCATGGTGGGGGCATCTTTTATACACTTGACGAATAATCTAGATCAAGGGGTAATGGAAAGTTTAAACCCAGACTGTACTTTATTTGCCATGAGACCCAATACCAGGGTTTTATAGCACACACATATACACCACACACACACACACACACACACACACACACACACACACACACACACACACCTCTACCACCACCACCACCAACAACAAAAATAACATATGGTCTAACATTTTGTTCTGGATATTTGAAATTAAAGCATCTTTCATCCAATATTCTCAATAATTGTCTCGAATTTTGTATTGAGTTTCCAATAGTAGCAGATTGGTTTGTTAGGCTCAGGTTTTGAACATTTGAGCACATGACGGAGTCCACTATAAATTTCTACTTGATTTGGATCCAACTGAATATCTTCAAGATATTGGGTCTGTAGCCAGGGGCTTCTCAAATATAACTACTGTTTGGTATGCATTGTCACAACCAAGAGAAATAGATTTCTCTCCAGGGAGTGGACTATTGTTTTTATGTTGTTGTTGTTGTTGTTTAGTTTTGGAATAGGGTAGATTAATTTGTTTTTTACAGAGAAAAAACAAATTTATTTATTTTTCAAATAAGATGGTAATTTATTTTCAGCAATATAAATTTTTTTAATTTCATGGGTTTGATTTTTTTTCTTGTTTTGACTTGGAAATGATAAATTTCTTCAATCCAATAGCTTGCAAGTATTTTGTCCTTCAAGACTGTGATCTGCATGTTCCTCTAAGTTCACCTCACCCCAAGAAAAACAACAGCAATGAGAACACAAGAGCAAACTTACATTTAAAGTTTGCAACATCATGTCTTTGGATCTTGTATATAAGAAATCGTTTCGAAGAAGCATTTACCATGGAAAGTCATTGCTTAGTCTGCATAGGCTGAGAGATTTTGTTTTAGAGTTTCACTTCCTAGTCATTTAATATAGTATATCTCCTTTGTAAAAATATCTTGAAAAGGTTAAAAGAGCTGAAATATATATTAGTACCCTCTTACAACCACTGTCTTTCAGGTTTTGTGCAAATGATATAACTGGCTTTCTTCCAGTTTTTGTTTCCAACCAAAACAGATTCTCACGCCCTCCATCAAGTTCCATAGCAGTAAAATGTTGCCCATGTATAAGAGACAAGGACTCTTATTTTTTCTGTTGGAAGGCTCATCAAACATCATTCTTCAGTCACCATAGAAACCATCTCTCTCTAAATTTCAGAGGGTTTCTGAACAGCATTGAAATGACTATGCCTATAGAAAGAGCCATATTTTAATTGTTCTAGAAGTGTTTCTATTTATTTATTTATTATTTCGGGGGGCTTACATAATATGCTATATTATTCAGTCAGATCACATTTATCTTGCTACTCATGATCTGGCAGTTAAATACTTAAGTGGAAGAAATTATTTGGGGTCAAAAGAGACTTTAGAAGGTCAAAAAAAGCCACAAATGAATAGAATTCACGCTTTTAAATCTGAATATTTGAACTGTTAAGATTTTACTATTTACTTCATCGACAATAGTAAAAAGAATGGCGTAATGATCCACCTTTGGGGACTGGGAATGTAGCTTAGTGATGGTGAGCCAGCTTAGAGCGGGAGAAAGCCTTATTTCCTTCTCCAGCATTCCCTTTTAATCCCCCTGGCCCTGTCACAGAGAGTCTCTTCCAGTGATTTGGCTTCATCTACAAAGTCTCAGAGACATAAGAAACCTAGTCTATGTGTGTATGACATGTGTATTTTATCATGGCCACAAAAAGTTACTAACACATCAGCATAAATATTTTCTCAGCAGAGAATATGCAGAAAGCAATCACAACTAAACATTTAGTTTGTCATAAAATATATAAATATGAATGAACATGAAACTATAATTCACTTCTTTACAATTGGATCTGTATCTCATTAATTACAGTCTCTATTTTTGTTGACATTTCCTATGGCATAAACAATCAAGCATATGTTACATGCTCATATACCTATATGTATGATATCTACCCTGCACCAATGGAAATGACAATATGGCTATCCATTCTAAAAACAATTAACAAGGTTTTCATAAACGCCAGCCAGGAATACTATGAAGACACGGTGGACATGGATATGCACATCTTTTGTTGAAAAGGAAAACAAACAAGAACAGAAAGCAACAACACACTGGGTGTGGAGTTTAAAGTCTTTCATTTCAATTTCAACCATATTTCTTGGCTCTTAAAGACTATTTGTAAATTACAGAAATTGGTAAAAATCCTGACAAATGAACATAAGTCAAAGAACCACAGGTGTTTTCTCTAGGCTGGATTTGTACTTCTCTGTCTGTTCAGGTCAAGTTGAGTGGGTAATAACAATTAGGGTTGTCTCACTATCAACCATACTTACATGAAAATAGATACTTTTCTATGTTTTCTTGTCTCAGAACACTTGTGAGACATTCAAAGATGACTTTCATTTTGAGATACTCTATCAGGGTGACTGAACCGCCAAATAAGTACAATACAATTATCCAATAAACAATTGGGCAATTGAACAGTAAGTACAATGTCAAATTGTTCAATACAACTTTCCTATCTGGATTATTCATTGAAGTTTTGTATTACTTTAATACAGTATCTCATCTCATTTCATTTACTGAAAACTATTCAATTCTCTACCTCATAGTATTTATCACAAAAGGGACAGAGTTAAAATTTGGTGATGTTAATAATAGTGATAATGTTCATAACTATTCTGCTCCCATAGACACACAGTTTAAAATTTCTTGTGCTTTTTTTAGAAGAATTGAAGATAAATGAGTAAATACTGATAACAAAATGATTTTCTGATAAAATGTAAAAATGAACGCAGACATAGTGTTTCCATGAACATAGTTCTAGCATTTGGAAGTAGAGGTAAGAAGAGTACAGAGTTGGAGGCCAGCCTGAGTGGCAATGAGAACGTCCTAGCAAATATAAACTGTAAGCCAGGAGTGGTGGCAAACACCTTTAACCCCAGCACTTGGATCTCTATGAGTTCTAGGCCACACTGGTCTACATAGTAAGTTTCAGAATAGGGAAGCCTGCACAGAAATACCTTATCTCAAAAAATGAATAAATAAAAGTGTAAAAAATATAAAAAGCATCTTCTCTACTTTATCTAAGCTTAGATACTGTGAAGTGTGCAATATATTCATTCAACTGTCTATGAAATTGAAAGACAAACTTTTCAAAAGTTAAATCTGATACCATTTTGAGTCACCTGAAAATCATAAATCATGAAGCATCAAAGACAAGTTACAGAGTCAGTCATTGTAGCCCTAAGACAATGGATGTGGAAAGCATTGTTCTGGGTGACTTGAGGGCGGAAGAGGGTGTGTGCAAAGTCTCGTCTGTGAAAGTGCAAATAAGAAATTTTAACCATCATATTCATACATGATTACTTTTGTTTTTGTTTTGCTTTTTGCCTTTTTTTGTTTCTTTCTTTCTTTGCTTGTTTGAGACAGGGTTTCTCTGTGTAGTGCTGGCTGTCCTGAAACTAGTTCTGTAGGCCAGGCTGACTTCAAACTCACAGAGATCCACCTCCAGTGTGCTGAGATTAAAAGTATGTGTCACCAGCACCCAGCTAATGCATAATTCTTATACAAATTTAGATCAGAATGTGTCAAAGATGAATTTGATTATTAATATGGATGTCAATTACAATGGTTTATTCTTCAAAGAAAATCTCATAATTATATTTTTATATAAATGTATACTATAAATTTGTTATGTATCTAAGTGTTCATATATGTATGTATGCCTACATAAAGACTCTATATGCGTGTATAGAGACAGACATGTCTGTGTGTGTGCGTATGCGTGTATAGATGAGAGAAACTGAAATGGATAGAAAGTATTAAGTATTAAGCTAGGAAAGAAAAGACACAGTGAAATAAATTTTACTCAGAAAGAGACAAAAATGATTAACATCCTACAGGGCAATGAAACTATAACTTTTTTGGGTGATCTTTCCTGACAGAAATCATTTGCGCCTCTACTGGAAAAAAAAAAAATCTATGGCATTGACAAGGGCTTCACAGGAACTGGTCCACAGTCAAAGCTAACTAGTAGATGGAACAAAGGCATTTCCTTCTGTGAATTAGATAATCCTTGGGTGGTCCTGTCAGAAAGTGTTCCCAAGGATACCGAAACTCTGTGCAGCTCTGGCTTTGTCCTGATCTGAGCTAGCATGATTTTTCTGTGGTGGTAGCAGTCTCTCTCTAGTTAAAATCTACTGTCTGTAGTTCTCACGTTGTCACGCTCTGGTAAAAGCCCCCTATGCTGAATTAAATCCCCCTACAGCAGCAGCACAGAATGTGTATTCCTGCATAACAGAAATAACTTTCTTTCCAGCATTGTACCGAACTTTAATGTCAGGGGAGAACCTTTGATGTTCATAAGTACTCCAATAGATAAAAACCAGGAATCGTTTCTCTGTTACTATAATTGTGGCAAACAGACCTTTCACATACAAACTATGAGAACTACAAATTAAAACCTTTATTACTAATACTGTTGTTAATGCTTAAGAATATTTTCCACGTAGGCTGGTCTTCTTGTGTTTTTTTTCTGCCACATCACCATTGTTTTGGTCCCGTGAGAATCCTGCATCCACGCTCTTCATGACATTCTTCACTGCATGGACAGTTTCAACTCTCAGGATCTAAAATGGTGTCCATGTATTTGTCCTATTCTGTTTATCTCATGGGACTTGTTTTCCCTTCCTGATAAAAAGTAATATATATATATATATATATATATGAAACCTGCAATTTGAATGCAACATTTACTTGAGTATACAAAAGAAACCTAATATTTTGTAACCCCCAAAATAAAAGCACAACCCAGAATGTATTGTTTTCAAAAAGAATTTATATTAATATTGTACATATCACAGCACGAGGTCTCAGAGAACATTTTGTGAGCACTCATGGACATTCTTGTCTGGAAGAATGAAATTAAGAAACTTAGAATCATTTTATTAATAAGTCACCCTTATAAATCAAGGAGAGAATAATAATGAATAAAAAGGGATGATGGGTAATCATTAGATTTGTAATAGTTCATACCCACAATCCCAAGCCACTGACTTTTCATACTTCACTTTGAAACCTAGCAATTCCTTAACAAAATTCCTGACTTTTACAAAATTATAGATTTGTAAAACCAAGATTAAATAGAATTTTCTTACATCCTACATCTGGTCTCCCATGTAGATTCTCGTTTTTGTTTGACACACTTATCACAATAAGTGGCCTAATAGTGGCACATAAGTGTTAGCTGAACTACACACACACAATTAAAACTTCCTTGTTTTGTCCAAAGTCCTTTTTTTTCTGCTATAAGACATCAGTAAGGATGGCATATACTTTTTTCACACCCTTAGACTCCCCATGGCTATTAACATTTGTCAGACTTTCCTTAGTTTGGGATACTTGAATTTTGAATTGCTTGAATACTGTCCAAGGACACTGGTCATTTGCTTTATGGAAGGACCCTTTGTTGCATTTGAGACATCTGTCCTTTTCTGTTTCATTTTTTATTCAGTATCATTATTTCTCTTTTCTCCTCTAATGTAGACTGTACATAGCAACTTGTTTCTGAGATGTGGAAAGTAAGAGATCAGAGCGGCCATGCAATGGAGAAACCTAGCTGGACAAGCCCTGCTTCAGTGAGGGATTGCAGTCAACATCCACAAAGACGAACCATCTTAACCTCAAGGCCATAGAATGTAACATAACGAAAATATTTCCTTAACCTCAGGATTCTTCCTTCCAAAATCTCATAATATCGTCTAACCATGAGAAAAACACCAGACAAATCTGAATACTGATACTCTTCCTGTAGGTTCTTGAATGATGATTTCAAACACCATATTATAACCCAATGTTGCTTTTGTTTGATTGTTTTTTATTGCTTGAATTGTTACAGTTTTGACCACTTGCAGACTACTCCTTTGCTCGTGGCCGATTGAAATGCGCTGGTCATGTAGTAGTGTGGCAGGAACATGAAATGCCTTATTCTGGGTCGTGTGCTGAATGTTTTATCCTCATTTGCTCATGTTATTTGGGGAGGTTCATAAGGCTTTAGGAGGTGTGGCCAAGCTGGAGGAAACAGGTACAGATATTTAGGAGTATCTTGTCCCTGGTCCCTTCTTGTCACTGTGGGTTCTCCATGAGGCAAACAGCTTTCCATGGTCATAACGAGCCTCACGACAGGTCCAGAATCACCAAAGGATTCCGGATGAAAACCTCTGGAGATCTGAGTCAAAGGAGTCCTTCTCTTACACAGCTGTTTGATCGAACAGGATAAAATCCATGGACAAACGAGGAGGGGCTTTGGTCTTGAGCACTTCCATGATTTTTGACCTCCCCAATTGCTCGACACTCCCATTTTTCAGCTCCAAGAAACCATTTCTCTAAGAAACTCTGACCCATGTCTAGGTGCCGCCATAGCTAGGCGTTGCTACTTTCAGCACTCTCAGCTGGCAGAGCAAAGACATGCCGTGCATTTGCCAGACACTGTATATGTGTGTGTCTACATATACCCGTTCATTGTTATATTAAAGCATGAGCTAATGTGATCTTTCCCATCCTAATTAATAAGAACTGGAATCCTTCTTGATAAAACGAATAATTCATTTCAGAGTCACCCTTAAGTTACTAACAAAAATTTGACTTTAACATAATCAATGACTTAAAGAAATCATGACAGTAGCCCTATTTGAACATTTATTTGGCTAATATTGTTGGGTTGGCTTATTCAACTAGGCATATAATGTTATTGATTGGCAATATTTAGATACAATAAACAATTAGTCACTGTTAGTTTTATTATTACAAAGAAAGAAGGAGTCCAGAGCTAGTGTGCACTGCTGAGGAAGCAATTATCTTGTTCAGATGTTTGTTTTTAAAATTTCTTTTGACTAGTGATAGATAGAGAGAAAAATCACAGCATAGCAAGTCAATAGCACAAATTCTAGAACTCTACAAAAATAGAAATGGTTGTATCAATTTTATTTTCTTTTATAGCTATCAGAAGATCATTGGCAAGGAATGTGGTTCAAGAAAGTTAAGATATTTAAGTATCAGACAGCAGCCGTAGTCTTAGGTAAGAATTTAACCCAGTGGTTAAGAGCACTGGGTTCAGCCGGGCGGTGGTGGCGCACGCCTTTAATCCCAGCACTCGGGAGGCAGAAGCAGGTGGATCTCTGGGAGTTCGAGGCCAGCCAGGTCTACAAGAACTAGTTCCGGGACAGGCACCAAAAGCTACAGGGAAACCCTGTCTCGAAAAACCAAAAAAAAAAAAAAAAAGCACTGGGTTCTCGTCCAGACATTGTAAGGTCAATTCCCAGCACCCACATGATGGTGGTTCATAACTACTGTCTATAAATGTGAACCCGTGAGAACTGATGCCTCTTCTGTGCAGACGTATATACAGAAAAAATACCATATGCATAATATAAATAAATATATCTTTAGAAAAAGAAATTAACATGAATCTGTGATTGGAAGATCATAGGCACATTGTATAATATTTGTAATCCAAATAACAATTTTATAAGAAATAACTGAATGTTTTTAATATGGCAACAAAATTTCGAACTATTATGGTTTGTAACTGTTCATTACCTTAATCTCTTTCAAATTACACTCAAAGTGTCTATGATGACATGGGCGCATGGGTTCAAGTATATAACTCACTCCTGTACCCTGTCCAATGCAAAGAAAGCAATGAAGGAAATAGTTACTCATCATTAAGCTTCTGGATACGAATGGATGGGCTTGCTGAATGACCCTGAGCGTGGCAGGATAGAAAAGAAGGAATTTACAAAAAAAAAAAAAAAAATCTGTGAATTTGTTTTTCTTGAAGAATTGACTAAAATCAGTAAAAAGAAAAACTATTGCATTTTTACTCCGTATTCTATATTGATTCAACTTATTGCATCTAATTTTTCCCTAGCAGTTTTTAACACCCGCTGACGGACCTGGGTCATGGAAATCCATATACGCCCACAGCCACTCAATCCTAAGTTGAGACGCCAAGCTTTCCTTTCAGCTGACGAGTCATTTTCTTGAAGAAACTCCCTGGACTTGCATTTATAAACTCTGTTCTTGCCTGTGGGTGGGTAGACTGTCTTCACCAAAACCATGCTTCATCCTAAATACCTGTGTAGAAGACACGCTCCAGTTCCTGGGACTAACTCTTCACGCTCTGTGATCCTTTGCTTAGAAGCAGATGCTTTTCTTCCATGTACTAAAGTGAATTTAGCTGTTCATACTAATGTCTTAGAATCTCTGATTTTCTTTTTAATGGAGAGATATAAAAACTGGAGGAATGTATAACAACACTGAGACCAGGGAAGAATGATGAAGATGGACGCTATAAAAAGAAATCCCACACAAGCTCAGAACTTAGTATAATAAAGGGGTATTATTTAGGGAAGACTCACAGATCACATTCCTCTGCTCGAATGGGGAACAGCAACCAAATCCAGCAGATGGAAGAGAGAGAGAGAAGGAGCATGTGCTTTACATGGGCATTTATAGTATAAGAGGTCATGCCCGAGTGGGCGGGTAACTTAAAGGCTACTGGCTGAAGTCTACCGCAACCCACTTTACTTAAATCATCTGATTTGCACACTGTCTTTCCTGATTTATTTGCATCAGTATAAAATGTATGGGCTGCAATTATTGGTGTTTCATGTACAATGTGGGGAAGGATCCAAGTAGTTTTCTTTATAAAGATAATTTTATCACTTTTGGGATAATTGCTATTAATCTCCTCTAAAAATTTATCACAAGCTCTTTGCCAAGGTTTGTTGTCTTTCCATAAATTTTTAATTTCTTCAGTAGTAAGAGGCACTATAGTTTCTGCTGGGTCTATACCTGATAGTTGGCAAAGTCTCAATTTTCCTTTCATGATTAATTCAGAGGTATTTTCTACATAAATTTTTAATTTTTTACTTATTTCATGTGGTAAAAATATCTATTCTAAGATAATATCTTCCTTTTGCATTAAAATTTCTGTAGGGGAAATTCTGGAAGGCAGTATGACTAGAATGCAATTAAGATTAGGATTCATCCTAACCACACATGCCTCTTGTGTTTTTTTCTTCAACGACAATCAATTCCTTTTCAGCTTCAACTGTTAATTCCATAGATGCTGGTGTTCAAGTCTTGGGTAACATTAATTTGAAAGTTCTAGAAACTTAATTATTGGAGGAAATAGGTTACTTTAGAGCATGATCTTGAGGGCTCCCTTTTACCCCCGCTGCCCTCTCTCATCTCTGTATTCTGTGCACCCCGAGATAAACGGCTCTGCTCCACCACACCCCCTCTGCCCATGTTATGTTCACCTTAAGTTCTAGGAACAAAGCCTGAAACCTATGGACCAAACCCACTGAAGCTGTGAGCCCAAATGAATCCTTCCTCCTTCAAAATGATTCTCCCAAGTGCGTTCACAGTGGCAAAATCTGGTGACATTAGCTCAAAAAAGGAGTTTTGAAAGCTGTGAAATTAGATTGGGAGCTAAGGGTGCCTAGCATACCGTGAAAACAATTTAGGATGTTTAAGAACATGGTCAACACTGACAAAGAAGCAACTATTAGTGTAAAACATTTTATAGCTAACATTAGTGAGTGCACCTAAGAGGAGGTATTGTTCTCTTCCAACTATAGGAAGCATCCTTGGGGAAATTCAGGGACAAAACTGTGAAGAACAATCATAGTTGTGGCCTTCACAGAGCAAAGAAGCACCAGGTGTGAGTGTTCCTTTGATATTTACACACGGCTGTGTAAATGAACCCTGAATACACTGTGGTAGAAGAAAGAAGGCAAGTGCAAAAGATCATCTACTGCATGAGTACATCTCACCAAAGTTCTGTTTCAAAAAGATAACAGTGTTGCAAAATCAGAATGGGCCTGGGTTTGATGTATATACAAAGGGTCTGATGACGGTTGCTGCTTGTTTCTAATGAAAGGGATTTAGAAGGAAGCACATGGTAAAAGCCTTCCCTCTGATACCTCTGCTTCTGCTTAAAGTCCACGGCTAGTAAGGAAGAAAGCAATTACTTCTAGTCCCTTCCCTGCATTCATTACCTGAACTTACAGGAAGAGTAACCAAAGCCCAGCAGCACACGTGAATCGACTTCTGCTATACACTATTGCCTTGTGCCTTGGTTCCATTTAATATTCCAAAGAAAATCATTACAATCTATTGTCTGTTCTATGGAACCACCACCATGACATGTTTTTCCAAGCCAACCAGATTCCCATAAAATTTCTGAGTTGTTTTTAAAGTATGTTTCTGTCTTATTCTCCTCTCCTGAGAGGGGTATTTGAAGTTCCGAATCACACTGGACGGTAAAGGAATTAAAGTTTGTCATGATCTCTGCCCACTTACTGAGTATGTTTCTTCCTTTCAGTCTGTCTATTCAAGACAGTCTTGAAAATGCTACGGCACTGAGCCCAGTCCATAAATTTTATCTAAAAACAAATAACCATGTGAACATGGCTGTTGATAATAGATTTATGTTTTTAGTGGTATGGCTAAAAAATTTTTGAAACAAGGTTTTGTGTATTCTAGACTTCAAGACATTAGAAACACTGCTAAGGACAATTGGATCCCATTTTCCTCACTGTTCGTAGTACGGAATGAAATCATTAATTATTCCACCACAAAGTGAGCATCCATTCCAGTAATCCATGAAGAGACATGGACCACAACCCTTGCCCTCTGTTGCTGAGGTTCAGTGGACAAGTTTTCATAGTAGCACAGTCACCAACAAATCCTGGTTCTTGGGCACCTTTAACAGGCTACTCTAGAGTGACATTTAAGTTACAAACAACAACCTTACTGTGGGGTGGGGCTGGAGAGAGAGCTTTTAGGCTAAGAGCACTAGCTGTTCTTCTAAGTGACCATGGCTCAGTTCCCAGCACTCATCCCAGCTCACACAACTGTCCTGAGATCTGATCTCCTGACCGTCTCTGGCACTGTACGTACATGCTGCTACACAAGTAAATTCTATGTAGAAATTTACACAGAAAATTGAACATATATTTATATAAAATAATTAAGTAAATAAATAAATACATACATACATTAAAAAGCCCTACTGTGAGACATTAAGGTGGTGGCTGTAGAGGGAAACACCTCACTACACATGCCGGAGGGCTTGAAACACTTGGAAAGAGGAGAATAACGAGCAACCAAGAGTTCTCTTCACAAGTCTGTCAGGTCGGGGCTTCTCTTCAATTTCTTCTAATATACTTGGGCCGGAAATCCTTCAGGAAATTGATGTTATCTTTGGACATCTATAACACATTAACGAATTCAAAGAAAAATCCCACAAATATTCTCAAATGAAAGCCTGTAGAGAACATGACAGAGAATCCGTTAACTGAGAAACTCTCTCTCTCTCACTGGGAGTGATGTGAATTGTGTGTTGTGGGGACAATGGACATGGATGGAGTAGTAACGCGCCATTCCCGAATCCAGCGACGTCTTCCTTCTACTCCACAAATGAAAACAAAAACTAAAATAACTAAAAGGCCATACATTTTCCCATAAACTATGGTGGTAAAAGCTAACAAAAGATTAAAAATCAAGAGATGGAATTGGCAATGGGCATTGTCGTCTCTTTCATCTGTGACAATTTCTTAGCAAGATCAGGGCTTTCCGACTGGACACTTTTAAATAAAATGTTGGTATTTTATAAGGAATCCCTCGAATATTATATTTTGCATAGAAATGAACTTAATAAGAATGCATGAAAAGGCCTAATGTACCAGGTGGTGGTGGCACATGCCTTTAACCCCAGCTCTCAGAAGACAGACACAGGAATATTTTTGTAAGTTTGAGGCCATCTTGGTTTAAAGAGCGAGTCCCAGGACAACCAGGACCCTGTTACACAGGGAAACCATATATTGGGGGGAGAAAAAAAGAAGGAAGAAAGAAAGCTAATTTAAGACTCTGATGTAAAGCTTAAAAAAACTAAAAGAAGCCATTTTCTGTGGGGTCCCATGGGTTAACTTTGGGATAAGTTACATAGTAAAATGAATAATGATTATAATCAATTTAATAAAATAGAACTCCAAATTCCAATACAAAATGTAAGTAAATAGGAAAGAATCTGTAACCCACCTCAGAGAGAATGTTCATAAATACAATGAATCACTTGAAAATAACCTAGAATTTCCAAGACAAGTGTTGGAAGAGTATCAGCCTGTTTCCATAGCCTCCAATTATCAAACTACTTAATCATGACACAGAGACAGAAGATTTCCCTGCAGTGGACAAACTCTCAGGTACCATGTCATCCACATGATCAGAACTAGCATTTATCACTCTTCTCTTCCTCTCCAGATACTGCACTGACAATCACTATCACCTCCATGATGCACAGAGCACAAATCTTGTTTTGAGGAAAGATCAACGTTGCCTTTAGGTCAATTTTATGAAAGGTCCCTGTCCTTTTTAAACTCAAAAAATTAAGAAAAGTTGAGATATCCTTTTTGGTTCAAACAAAATTAAATTTATCTGAAAATTGAATTCACACTATAGAGAGCATTATTGATGATTAGATAAATTTTAATATGAATTACGAATTTGATGTGTGGCAATGTCTAACTTCTAGATCATGAAAGTTATACTACAGGGAAAAGCACCATTTTACTTAGAAAATAAACACCCCTTAGAGAAGACTAGTCACAGAATCTTCAATTTACTCTCAATTGATTTATAAATGTAGTAGAATCCTTGTGTCTGATAAAGTCCAGCTACAGGGCCAGTGAGATGGCTGGGAGGGTAAAGATAATTGCTGCACAAATCTGGTTAACTGAGGTGGATTCCTGGACCAAGGTGAGAGGGGAGAAGAAAGCCATAGCACACATGTGTCACAGGCGTTAATAGTACTATTAATGAATTTTAAATTTCAGTGTATAGACAATAACGGGCTTCATTGTGACCGTCTGGTATTTGTCCACATGCAAGCATCCACTTTGGTCACACTCACCTCCCGTCTCCTTCTCTTATCTTCTGACCTTCCTGCTGGCACCTTCCTCTTTCCCAACTTCTTTCTTACTTTTATGTCATTTAAAATAAAACAAACAAACAGACAAAAAAAAACAAATTTAAAAAAAGCTCCCAAGTTTCCTCATCTGAAGAAAAAAAAAACACCACATATTTGTATTCTGAATCTGGTATATTTCCCAATAAGTTTGTAAGTATATGGTTTTTTTTTTTAAAGAGACGAAATATAACTATCTCTACCTAATTTAATATAAAAGGGGTTGAATAAAAATTTAAGAATGAGAAAGTGTGTATGTTCATAATATTCCAAATATTCAAAGATAAAAATACCAGCATAACTCTACTGATACATTTGAAAATAATTTTCTGGATATTATAGATGAAACACTAAGTAGCAATAAAAATCATATGATTGGAGAATATGAAATGCAATGACAAGAGATAATTTACAAATAGCCTATTTTAGTTTCACAGAACAGACAAAAAAAAATCACAACCGGAATAACCTGTTAGCTGTGATGATTTTTCAAACATATAGACTACTGAGGATTGAATATTGGGGTCTTTCTTACATCTTCCAAATATTAGGGAATACTGTGTATAATCGTTTCAGTAACCTCCGTATAAATTAATACAAAATATAAAGAACTAAATAGAAGTTTAAGAATGAGAAAGTACACGCGGGCATGTTTCCAATTTAAAACCCCTCCATAAATCTTATGAAATATCTATGAAAACATAAATTAGAAAAACATGTGCAATGCCTCTGGAAAGTGAGGACTAGAATCCATCATATATCGGGATCTTGGAAGGATATACACTAATTACAAGCAGATGTTATGGTTTAAACAACTCCAATCATAGCCAACGAATGCTTGGCCTTTTGCCCTGGAATAGGACACCAGGGAATGGACGCAGACCTCTGACAGGAAGAGGTCAACCGTGTGGAAACTGCCGGACATCAGCATCTATTGCAGATACTTTCTGAACACCCCCCCCACACACACACACACATTAACCCATTCTTTGTGTATTCATCTAGAGCATCTAAAAGACTCAGATAATTTTCCTGGGGTAGGACATCTTACCCGGGCAGCTCCACTTTTCGGTTCAGAGGCAGCTATCTCCAGAAAATCTGACAATGGCAAAAGAAAGCATTGGAAAGAGGAACAAAGTGATTATTGTCTCATTTAGCATTTTCCCCAGAGGCATATATAGTAGAGTAAGTGACTTAGGGAAAAAATATTTTTTTTAAATTATGCAAAGAAAGAAATAAAATATCCTAAATGATAAGTGGGAAAGAAGTTGGCTGAAGCAAAAGCAAAAATGACAATTTTTTTTTGTTAACTTTTTTCTGTAAAAAGACAGGTTGTTGTTCCGAAGAATAAAGTCAACACTAATACTGACTGGAAAAATCGAAGGGGAAAAGATGGAGGAACATATAGTCGTGAAAGCGGAAGATTATAACATCAGTGGGGTGGAATCAAAAGCACTGAACGACAGAACATCAGAGTGATGAAAATTAAGTCAGGTTTAAGCAGCAATGACTGATATTTATTTATCAAATGACCGAGAGCAGGGATGTTGGCAGAATAGTTTCCAGTGTAAGTAACACATGGACAGCTCACATCTAGCAGCTCAAACCTTTCTTATTTTCCTCTACTCAGAGAACAATTGTAAAAATTGATCTGAAGCAGATGTAGTGTGTTCTTTGACTGGAGAGTGGAAAACCCACTATTAACAGAAAAACAGTGCAGACTTGCTTCCAACACATGCTGCAGGGAGAAAAGGATTTCCTAATGAAAGTAAAAGCACCAATATGTCAGATTAAAAACAAACAAACAAAAACCTCTCTAGAGTGTAGCTAAACTCCTGTGGAGCAAAGAGTTTCTTGTAGGCCTTGATGCTTTGATAAAGAAAGACTAAGATAAGCCGGCGGGGAAAGGCAACAGAATAACAAACTAAAATATCAAAGAAGAAAATTCAGAGAGGTGAAATCTGATAACAATTAAGGGTCACAAGAGATTTTTCTCTTTTGCTATTTTTTAATCTTCCAAACTTTTAAAAAATTATTTTATTGATTTGTTTCATATAAGATAATGGCCATATTTTTAATCCTTTTCTGTAAAACAATATTTATTTTTATATTTAAAATAAATGTTGATTCTTTAAATTTTGATTTATTATTTTTGAGAATTTTATACATGTATGCTGTATAAATTCTCACCCTCCAACTCTTCCTATATTCCCCTCCTCAAATTCACAGTCTCATCTTAATTATTGTTTTTCTAACACACGCGTGCGCACATGTACACGCACCTGCACACAAATACGCACCCTTTCGCACCTACTTAGCATTGCTTGTATGCACATGCACTTAAGGCTGGCCACTTGGAACCGGATAGCCTGTGTGGGAAACGGTCTCTGGAGCAGACCCGTGGGAAGGGATGTTACAGCCGTGCTGCAAGAGCAGGTTGGCTGCCCTCAGATGAGAGCTTTTGGAGCACAGCGGCCCCATCTGCTAACATTTGCTTATTTATGTCTGTCGTGGCAGAGCTGTGTGGTTGTGACTCCATATGGACCATGAAGCGCATGCATGCTCTATGTGGTCCTTCCTGGAAAACGTTTGCTGGCCCATAAATAGACCGTGGAGAAATAGCAAGACGTAGTTTTTCACTGTTGAATGCATGCCCTGCACTGAAGAACACCTGGAAGTGTCATCTTTGAAGATACCGGTCATGGGAAGCTCGACTGAGGAGAAGCAGGGATGTGTCTGATAACACCAAAAATGAGAATGAGAAAGTGTCTGGAACAGGAATAGCAACAACAACAAAGCTCTGTGGAGAACAGATGGCAGGCTGCTGCCACGAAATAGTAGTAAACAAGGAAGAAGGTTGTCTCAAATAATGCTGGTAGAAGCCGGATCCTGCCTGCCTTGGGGGAGAAGTCTAGACTTCATCCCTAGGCACCCCCTCCTGAAAGGCAGTCGTACAACTTCAAAAACCACTGTAGGGCTGACGGGATGTTTGGGTTAGGTACTGCTGTTGGCACTGAGTTCATACTCACATTGACATGTATGTTTGAGTGGCAGTGTTCCATGACCTGTATACTTGAGATAAGGTTTCAAGTAGTTCAGACTGGCCCTGAACTCCAGCTCACAACATAGCAGAGGATTATGGTGAAACCCCTCCTGTCTTCGCCTCCCAAGGGCTGGGATTTCAGAAGTGCATCACCATCTCAGCCCACATTTTTTTTTTTGCTTTTTTGTTTATTTGGGTTTATTATTGTTATTTGTTTGGGCTTAGACAGGGTCTCACAATGGATCTATGGGTAGTCTGGAACTCACTATGTAGACAAAGGTGGTTTCAAACTTACAGAAATATCTGCCTGTACCTGCTGAGTGCTGGGATTAAAAATGTATTACCACCGTGTCTGTGAGGCCGGATCTTTTGATACAAGCACCTCAGTGATAGACCAGCATTGTCCCTTTGCTTTGGGCTTCACGGGACTTGGGGGCAGACTTGCAGACGTACGTTCCGCATGGCAGGCTCCACTTCACTTCCTTCATTCTCTCCCGTCACCCTTCCTAAGGCCAGTGGAATGTTTAGCCCATGGAGTGCCAGATACAAGTGCGGTGATCCTTATCTCGGATGTATCTGGGAAACAGTGGAGAAGGCAGAGCTTTGGGTAGCATGGAAACCTCTGGAACCTCAAGAAAGAACCCTCCCACTGTGCACTTCATGCTGTGTTCTTACTGGTAACAAAGCCTTTTCATCTAGCAGAGGTGCTATTAGACATGCTCATTGGGAAAATACAGTGCTTGGATGAGCAGGAGGAAGAATCATAACATGGCAACTGCCTGTATTGATGTGGGAATGATTTCTTATTAATAAAGAAACTGCCTAGGCCCATTTCATAGGCCAACCCACAGGTAGGCGGAGAAAACAGAACAGGATGCTGGGAGAAAGAAGCTGAGTCAGTGAGTCGCCATGATTCTCCCACGCCAGGCAGATGCAGGTTAAGA
>NC_022035.1:1421554-1423002 GCF_000317375.1 Microtus ochrogaster | reverse complement strand
AGAAAGAAGCTGAGTCAGTGAGTCGCCATGATTCTCCCACGCCAGGCAGATGCAGGTTAAGATCATTCCTGGTAAGGCGGCTCATGGGCCACACAGAATAATAGAAATGGGTTAGATCAATATGTAAGAGCTGGCCAATAAGAGGCTGAAACTAATGGGTCAGGCAGTGATTAAAAGAATATAGTTTCCGTGTAATTATTTCGGGTATAAAGCTAGCCGTGCGGGCGGCTGGCTGCCAGGGAGGGAAGCAGCCCCGCTGCTCTTATTTCAACACTGTATGGGACCCTGCCATGAGGAAGAGGAGGAACAAAGGTGGCATCTTGGTGGAGGAAGCATAGCAGTCGTTCTGCAAGAAGTGATGAGACCAACTGTCATGCTTGCCCTCCATCCTGCTGAGTGTTAGAGAGCAAGGCAGGGCGGTAGGCACTTTAGACTTCCTCGGATCTCTGCCATGAGTCTGAATGGTGGGAGCTTTCCTCATCTCGGTTTTAATCTAGGAAGACAAAGCGATTGTTTTTCTGATGTCCTATTGGTTTACAACACTAGAAGTGTCTTTGTCCAAGGGGGGTTTGGTTGACATGGTCTGTGTTAGTTGTGTGACCTCTAGGGCCACACGTTTAAGTTTTAATTTTGGTCGTCCTTTTTGTTCTAAAACCTTTCAAATTCTTCTGCTCGGTGGCTTAGTTTAAAGAAGGGGCTCTTCCATACTCTCATGTCTGCTTTTGAAACCGATGTCCAAGTTCATGTTTAGCAGTTTCATGGGCTGTCAAGAAAGCCCACTTTTATTTACATGGACCCATCCTTAGCTTTCAAATACTGTCCAAGGGGTCTGTCCTGGTTTCTTGTATTTTTGTTAGTTTTCTCTTGGCATAAATCAACTATGGTTCTTTCGGTTTTACTGAAGATATTTTAGATAAGACTCCAAGGAGAGTTTGAGCCTGTTTTTCAGGGTCCTTGAGCTTGTTCTCTGAGAAGGGGTCTCACAGTTTCTTGCTGAGTTGGTCCTGTGAAATTCTACCAACCGAGGTTTAGTATCTGAGGTCTGAGCAACATGTGTACAAGTCAAGTAAACCCAGGCTGTATTACCCCCAAAGAATTTTTATTTATTTATTCCCTCTATTAATTATGGCTGGTTTTATCTGGGTCTAGAGAAATTCTTAACTATAGCACTTAAGTCTAGAGATATTCTCTCTCTCTCTCTCTCTCTCTCTCTCGCTCGCCCTCTCTCTCGCTCTCTCTCGCTCTCTCTCTCGCTTGCTCTCTCTCGCTCTCTCTCTCTCGCTCGCTCGCTCTCTCTCGCTCTCTCTCTCTCTCGCTCTCTCTCACTCTCTCTCTCTCTCGCTCTCTCTCTCTCGCGCGCTCTCTCTCTCGCTCTCTCTCTCGCGCTCTCTCTCTCTCTCGCTCTCTCTCTCGCGTTCTCTCTCTCGCGTTCTCTCTCTCTCTCTCTC